>NC_092166.1:79388347-79403347 GCF_045791955.1 Oncorhynchus clarkii lewisi | reverse complement strand
TCTGTCTGTCTGTCTGTCTGTCTGTCTGTCTGCCTGTCTGTCTGTCTGTCTGTCTGTCTGTCTGTCTGTCTGTCTGTCTGTCTGTCTGTCTGCATGCATGCTTGTCTGCATGTCTGTCTGTATGTCTGTCTGTCTGTCTGTCTGTCTGTCTGTCTGTGAGTGTAGATGTGGCGCTAGCTAGCAGGGCTCTTTGATACAAGGCTGCTACCTTACAGTACAGTAAGTTACATGAATCATTCCCCTTCATCACTCTACCTCACCAGACCCCACCGCTAGACTGTGGGTTGCATCTCAAATGGCACCCTATTCCCTACATAGTGCACTACGTTTGACCAAAACCTATGGGCCCTGGACAAAAGTAGTACACTTCTTAGGGAGTAGGGTGCCATTTGGACATTACAAGTCTGTACCAGGAGCCTCATAAACTCCAGATAAAAACAGCTAAATTGTAGCTACCAAGGGCCAAGCAACAGAAACAGAAACATACGTTACAAACATGCAAACAAATGAACTGACATATAGAGAATAGAGCTGAAAGGTCTTATAGTCCATATGTACGACACAGTGAGTCACACATAGGAAGGCTGAAAGACAAGAGAGGAAGGAAAGAGAGGATGGAAAGAGAGGAAGGAAAGAGAGGAAGACAAGAGAGGAAGGAAAGAGAGGAAGACAAGAGAGGAAGGAAAGAGAGGAAGACAAGAGAGGAAGACAAGAGAGGAAGGACAGAGAGGAAGACAAGAGAGGAAGGAAAGAGAGGAAGACAAGGGAGGAAGGAAAGAGAGGAAGACAAGAGGAAGGAAAGAGAGAACACCGTAAACAGGGATCAAAGAGGAGTCCCACACAGTGTTTGCGGAAGCAGGGAATGAACTAAAAGGTGCTCGAGGAGGTTGTCCAGGTGTTTACAGAAGAACAACAAGGGATGAAAGGAAAAGGTGATGACCATCTTGTTTTCCTTCCTCCTGTTTGTGTTCCCTGGTTCTCATGGTTAATTATTCATAGAAGAAGATATATATATATATTTTTTTATTAGACCTTTATTTAGCCAGGGAGTCATGCTGAGACCACGGTCTCTTTTGCAGAGGAGTCCTGCATGAACACATCAATAAACAACAGTTACGCTATACATATGTCCTATCTGAGGGGATGAAAGGAGAAGAGATGGAGAGAGGAGAGGAGAGGGGAGGAGAGGAGAGGAGAGGAGAGGAGAGGAGAGGAGAGGAGAGGAGATGGAGAGAGGAGAGGAGAGGAGAGGAGAGGAGAGGAGAGGAGAGGAGAGGAGAGGAGAGGAGAGGAGAGGAGAGGAGAGGAGAGGAGAGGAGAGGAGAGGAGAGGAGAGGAGAGGAGAGGAGAGGAGAGGAGAGGAGAGGAGGAATGTGGCTTTCTCCTCCTTCCCTCTTCAGTGTTTGTTAGCTAATAAATCATTCAGAGAGAGAGATGTGGAGAATAGTTCTATGTTGCAAACAGTTGACCTCTTGGTTCGTCCTCATTTCACTACATTAGTGGACAGAGGAGATTTTCCCCTCTACTCTACTGTAGTTTTTTGTCCTATACTATTAATATTATTATTTTTAATCCCAGCCCCCTGTCCCTGCAGGAGGCCTTATGCCTTTTGGTAGGCGGTCATTGTAAATAACAAGTTTTTCTTATTTGAATTGCCTAGTTAATTATATAAAGGTGTTTTATTATCATTATCTACAGTGGATTGAACAGCAGAGGTACAGTAGCAGGGGAATCAGCAGAGGGACAGTAGCAGGGGAATCAGCAGAGGGACAGTAGCAGTATGTGTTATCCAGGGAATGATGTATCTATGAGATGGGGGTCAGTCTCCCGGTCTTCCAGTCTCCCAGTCTCCCAGTCTCCCAGTCTCCCGGTCTCCCAGTCTTCCAGTCTCCCAGTCTCCCAGTCTCCCGGTCTCCCGGTCTTCCAGTCTCCCAGTCTCCCGGTCTCCCGGTCTTCCAGTCTCCCAGTCTCCCGGTCTCCCGGTCTTCCAGTCTCCCAGTCTCCCGGTCTCCCGGTCTCCCGGTCTCTCGGTCTCCCAGTCTCCCGCTCCCGGTCTTCCAGTCTCCCGGTCTCCCGGTCTCCCGGTCTCCCAGTCTTCCAGTCTTCCAGTCTCCCGGTCTCCCGGTCTTCCAGTCTCCCAGTCTTCCAGTCTCCCGGTCTTCCAGTCTTCCAGTCTCCCGGTCTCCCGGTCTTCCAGTCTCTAGGTCTCCCGGTCTTCCAGTCTCCCGGTCTCCCGGTCTTCCAGTCTCTAGGTCTTCCAGTCTCCCGGTCTTCCAGTCTCTAGGTCTTCCAGTCTCCCGGTCTCCCGGTCTCCCGGTCTTCCGGTCTCCCGGTCTCCCGGTCTCCCGGTCTCCCGGTCTCCCGGTCTTCCAGTCTCCCGGTCTCCCTCCTCTTATCCATCCCAGGGTGATATCCCTCCTGCTGATATCCTTTTCTACTGCTAAGAGAGAATACTCTCTCATCTTCCGCGCCCCCCTTTAATCTTCTTATCAACACGGAGATTACACAGCGCCGCGCTTGTAAGAACTAGGAACACAGCGCACAACGAGGGGCGCGGAGGGAACGGAAAGAGGTAGATAAGAAAGAAGAGGACACAGAGAGGGAGAGAGGAGAAAGAAGAGAGAGAAAGAAGAGAGAGAGTAAAATAGAGAGAGTAAAGGAGAGAGAGAGAGAGAGAGAGAGAGGGAGAGATGAAGAGTAAAATAGAGAGAGTAAAGGAGAGAAAGAGAGGGAAAGAAGAGAGAGTAAAATAGAGAGAGTAAAGTAGAGAGAGGGAGAGAGGTAGAGATGAAGAGTAAAATAGAGAGAGTAAAGGAGAGAGAGAGAGAGAGGGAGAGATGAAGAGTAAAATAGAGAGGGTAAAGGAGAGAGAGGGAGAGATGAAGAGTAAAATAGAGAGAGTAAAGGAGAGAGAGAGAGAGAGAGGGAGAGATGTAGAGTAAAATAGAGAGAGTAAAGGAGAGAGAGAGAGAGAGGGAGAGATGAAGAGTGCATCAGAGGGCGTGACGTACTATCACCCATCATTAGCTCTGTTTACACACGTACCACAGGAGGAAAGGTCACCATCCCCACAGTGTCTTTTCGCCTCGGTGACAATATGTTATCTTTCCTCTCAGCGGCTCTGACTAACCCCAGATCAGTGTCTGCATCTCTGACGGCACCCTGTTCCCTGTGGGCCCTCGTGGCACCCTGTTCCCTGTGGGCCCTTGTGGCACCCTGTCCCCTGTGGGCCCTCGTGGCACCCATTCCCCTGTGGGCCCTCGTGGCACCCTGTCCCCTGTGGGCCCTCGTGGCACCCTGTCCCCTGTGGGCCCTCGTTGCACCCTGTCCCCTGTGGGCCCTTGTGGCACCCTGTCCCCTGTGGGCCCTCGTGGCACCCTGTCCCCTGTGGGCCCTCGTGACACCCTGTCCCCTGTGGGCCCTCGTTGCACCCTGTCCCCTGTGGGCCCTAATGGCACCCTGTTCCCTGTGGGCCCTCGTTGCACCCTGTCCCCTGTGGGCCCTAATGGCACCCTGTCCCCTGTGGGCCCTCGTGGCACCCTGTCCCCTGTGGACCCTCGCTGCACCCTGTTCCCTGTGGGCCCTCGTTGCACCCTGTTCCCTGTGGGCCCTCGTTGCACCCTGTTCCCTGTGGACCCTCGTGCACTACGTAAGGAATAGTGTGCCATTTGGGACGGGATCAGTGTCTAGGGGCTGCCAACCGGTACTCCTGTTGGATTGTCGGATATAAGGGCAGAGGGCCTGGAGGACACAGAAGAGAGTCAAGTGGGTTCAAGACCAAGGGAGGAGGAATGGAGGGGTGGAAGACAAGTGGAATAGCAGGAAGAATGGAGGTGTGATAGAAGGGTGGAATAGCAGCAGAAGGAAACAGTAGAAGGGAGGTGGAATAGCAGCAGGAGGGAACAGTAGAAGGGAGGTGGAATAGCAGCAGGAGGAACAGTGGAAGGGGGGTGGAATAGCAGCAGGAGGAACAACAGTGGAAGGGGGGTGGAATAGCAGCAGGAGGAACAGTGGAGGGGGGGTGGAATAGCAGCAGGAGGAACAACAGTGGAAGGGGGGGTGGAATAGCAGCAGGAGGAACAACAGTGGAAGGGGGGTGGAATAGCAGCAGGAGGAACAACAGTGCAAGGTGGGTAGAATAGCAGCAGGAGGAACAGTGGAAGGGGGGTGGAATAGCAGCAGGAGGAACAACAGTGCAAGGTGGGTAGAATAGCAGCAGGAGAAAACGGTGGAAGGGGGGTGGAATAGCAGCAGGAGGAACAACAGTGCAAGGTGGGTAGAATAGCAGCAGGAGGAACAGTGGAAGGGGGGTGGAATAGCAGCAGGAGGAAACCGTAGAAGGGAGGTAGAATAGCAGCAGGAGGAACAGTGGAAGGGGGGGTGGAATAGCAGCAGGAGGAACAACAGTGGAAGGGGGGTGGAATAGCAGCAGGAGGAACAAAAGTGCAAGGTGGGTAGAATAGCAGCAGGAGGAACAGTGGAAGGGGGGTGGAATAGCAGCAGGAGGAAACCGTAGAAGGGAGGTAGAATAGCAGCAGGAGGAACAACAGTGGAAGGTGGGTAGAATAGCAGCAGGAGGAACAGTGGAAGGGGGGTGGAATAGCAGCAGGAGGAACAACAGTGCAAGGTGGGTAGAATAGCAGCAGGAGAAAACGGTGGAAGGGGGGTGGAATAGCAGCAGGAGGAACAACAGTGCAAGGTGGGTAGAATAGCAGCAGGAGGAGCAGTGGAAGGGGGGTGGAATAGCAGCAGGAGGAACAGTGGAAGGGGGGTAGAATAGCAGCAGGAGAAAACGGTGGCAGGGGGGGTGGAATAGCAGCAGGAGGAACAGTGGAAGGGGGTGGAATAGCAGCAGGAGAAAACGGTGGAAGGGGGGTGGAATAGCAGCAGGAGGAACAACAGTGCAAGGTGGGTAGAATAGCAGCAGGAGGAACAGTGGAAGGGGGTTGGAATAGCAGCAGGAGGAACAGTGGAAGGGGGGTAGAATAGCAGCAGGAGAAAACGGTGGCAGGGGGGGTGGAATAGCAGCAGGAGGAACAGTGGAAGGGGGTGGAATAGCAGCAGGAGGAACAACAGTGGAAGGGCTGTGCGAGCTTAGTTTGAAATTAACAATTAGAAAAAGTCATGAAGGAATGGGCATAATCACTCCCACTAATAATCAGTCACTGATCTACGGAGACAAATCCACCGAAACAGGAAATTATATTACATACCAGGAATGAGAGAGAGAGAGAGAGAGAGAGAGAGAGAGAGAGAGAGAGAGAGAGAGAGACGAGGAAGAGAGGAACAAGAGCGAGATGGCCATGGGATCTGTTTCCTGTTCCTGCTGCACACACACACACGCATGCTCATACACACTCACCCACAAATGCACACACACATACAAACACTCACACACATCAACAAATAAACTCAAGCACACGCACGCATTCACATACACACACACACACACACACACACACACACACATACTATCACTCACATGTACTCACACACAAATACACACTCACACGCATGCTCATACACACTCACTCACTCACACACACACACACACACACACACACACACACACACACACACACACACTCACTCACTCACACAGATGCATACACACACACAGTGTATAATGCATGGGGGTCCAGTGACATTAAAATTATAGGTTATTGAGCGTTTTAAAGGGATTTATGGGTCAGAGCTATAGTCTGTGGCAGAGAGAGAGAGAGAGACTGCTACTCCAGTGAGACCCAGCTTTCTCTCTCATACACACAGTCAGAAATACACACTTTTCCACCTCTGCAGCAGTACTCTTATAAATTACCTGTCGGTTTTACTCAGGACTGTTTTCCTATTCTTCCTCTCCTCTCTCTCCCTCTCCTCTCTTCTCTCCCTCTCTCCTCTCTTGTTTTCACATTCTCTCTCTTCTCTCTCTCTCTCTCTCTTATTTTCCGATTCTTCCTCTTCTCTCTCTCTCTACTCTCTTGTTTTCCCATTCTTCCTCTTCTCTCTCTCTCTCCCTCTCTCCATCCCTCCCTCCCCCTCCCTCCCTCCAAATCTCCCTCCCTCCCTTCTCTCCATCCCTCCCTCCCTCCCTTCTCTCCATCCCTCCTCCCTCCCTCTCTTCATCCCTCTCTTCACCCCTCTCTCCAACCCTCCCTCCCTCCCTCATTCCCTCAATCCCTCCCTCTCCAATCGTCTCTCCATCCCTCCCTCCCTCCCTCCCTTTGGACACACCTACTCATTCAAGGTTTGTCTTTATTTTATTATTCTCTAGATTGGAGAATAATTGTGAAGACATCACAACTATGAAATAACACATATGGAATCAAAAAAAGTGTTAAACAAATCTAAATATATTTGAGATTCTTCAAAGTAGCCACCCTTTGCTTTTATGACAGCTTTGCACACTCTTGGCATTCTCTCAACAAGCTTCACCTGGAATGCTTTTCCAACAGTCTTGAAGGAGTTCCCACATATGCTGAGCACTTGTGGCTGTTTTTCCTTCACTCTGCGGTTCAACTCATTCCGAACCATCTCAATTGGGTTGAAGTCGGGCAATTGTGAAGGCCAGGTCATCTGATGCAGCATTTCTTGGTCAAATAGCCCTTACACAGCCTGGAGGTGTGTTTTGGGTCATTGTCCTGTTGAAAAACAAATGATAGTCCCTCTAAGTGCAAACCAAATGGGATGGCGTATCGCTGCAGAATACTCTGGTAGCAATGCTGGTTATGTGCCTTGAATTCTAAATAAATCACAGACAGTGTCACCAGCAAAGCACCCCACACCATCACACCTCCTCCTCCATGCTTCACGGTGGGAACCACACATGTGGAGATCATCCATTCACCTACTCTGCGTCTCACAAAGACATGGCAGATGGAACCAAAAATCTCATATTTGGACTCATCAGACCAAAGGACAGATTTCCACCGGTCTAATGTAAATTGCTCAAGTTTCTTGTCCCAAGCAAGTTTCTTATTATTATTGGTGTCCTTTAGTAGTGGTTTCTTTGCAGGAATTCGACCATGAAGGCCTGATTCATACAGTCTCCTCTGAACAGTTGCTGTTGAGATGTGTCTGTTACTTGAACTCTGTGAAGCATTTATTTGGGCTGCAATTTAGGAGGCTGGTACCTCTAATGAACGTATCCTCTGCAGCAGAGGTAACTCTGGGTTTTCCTTTTTTGTGGCGGTCCTCATGAGAGTCAGTTTCATCCTTGCACTTGATGGTTTTTGTGACTGCACTTGAAGAAACTGTAAAAGTTCTTGACATTTTCCAGATTGACTGACCTTCTTGTCTTACAGTAATAATGGACTGTCATTTATCTTTGCTTATTTGAGCTGTTCTTGCCATAATATGGACTTGGTGTTTTGCCAAATAGGGCTATCTTCTGTATACCAGCCCTACCTTGTCACAACACAACTGATTGGTTCAAACACATTAAGATGAAAAGAAATGTAAAAAAAAATCGAATTAACTAATTAAAAAATGAAAAACCCTGGAATGAGTGTGTGCGTCCAAACTTTTGACCAGTATGTCAAATTTCGAAGTGAAACAATGAGATCTTGTTGAGTATACCACAGATTTTCTCCAAAGAATGACAAGTGAGATACAGGGAGAATCTCACTTGCATCCCACACACTCATACCTGCTTCCTCATCTCCATATGTGTAATGCATTCAGCACCACCAATGAGTTACCACAAAGATTCAAGGTCAGATGTCAGATTGTATTGATTGGCCGACGTTCCTTCCTTTGGGGAAAACAGTTTTATCCAGCTTTTTTTTGTTTGTTTTTTTTTGATACACTACTGATTTCTGCTATTCCTTCACCTTAAATACCATATATCATGTAAATACAAACCGTGCATCTCACCATCTGTTTTGAATGGGCCTCGTGTGCAACTAGCTTAAATTGGCGGCTCCACGCGGTGACTGTGTTTCGGAGGTTAATCACAGTCAGGGTTAAGTTGATCCCGGTGAGACCTGTCTGTAGGTGCTGGGTTATAGGCCTTTTATCCACAAGGCTTACGCAGGCCTCTTAGCTGAAACCACATGATTTTCCCATATATATAGCTGCTGTCTGCCAGTGATACAATGTCCTGAGCTATACTGAATACCAAGGTAAAAAAATTGTGTGTAGACAATGGACAGATATGGCCATACTGGAGGGATGATAATTGTGTCTGGTTATCTGGTGCTACAGAGGTGTGTGTTTATGTGTGTGTGTGTGTGTGTGTGTGCGTGTGTGTGTGTGTGTGTGTGTGTGTGTGTGTGTGTGTGTGTGTGTGTTTATGTGTGTGTGTGTGTGTGTGTGTGTGTGTGTGTGTGTGTGTGTGTGTGTGTGTGTGTGTGTTTATGTGTGTGTGTGTGTGTGTGTGTGTGTGTGTGTGTGTGTGTGTGTGTGTGTGTGTGTGTGTGTGTGTGTGTGTGTGTGTGTGTGTGTGTGTGTGTGTTTGCACATGCACATGTGACCTTGTGTCTGTTCGCAATGCTTGCCTGTCAAACAGTCAGAAACAAATTGTGAATAAATTGATCCGATGCTGTCGCTCATCCACGTAGTCATCAGGTAGACATATATATTTCTATACGTTTAGACAAATTCATATGTTGTTCTCTAACAAAACAGCTCAAGGAGGAACTGTAATGGTATGGATACCTCCTGTAGGGCGTTGTTTATTTTACACCTAATGAGAAATAATCAAATTGTTATTCGTTTTTCAGATTCAGGTGGTTTTAGAATGAAGGCAAAATGATTTGGTGTTTTATCTCCAAACAGAGAAACATATCCCGGTACTTTAAAACGAATTCTGACTTAAACCATGTTTGTGTGTCCACCCATGTGTTTTAGACCTTAAAAATGTATCACCTGTTATAAAACTACAGAAGTAGGTGCAAACTCTTCTTGGGTCTTGAATTACAGAGAACTGCCTGATTTAAGTGTAACACATTGTATCTTTCAGCAGCAGATCAGAAGAGTGAAAGTGTGTGGACAGAACCAACAGATTTAACCCAAACCTAATGTTAACGATAAAACCCTCCTAGAACCTAGTATTGATTTTATATAATTCTATTCAAACATTATATTCTAACCTAATATTCTAACCTAATATTCCAACCTAATATTCCAACCTAATATTCTGACCTAATATTCCAACCCAATATTCCAACCTAATATTCTAACATAATGTTCAGACCTAATATTCTAACCTAATATTCTGACCTAATATTCTGACCTAATATTCTAACCTAATATTCCAACCTAATATTCTGACCTAATATTCTGACCAAATATTCCAACCTAATATTCCAACCTAATATTCTGACCTAATATTCCAACCTAATATTCCAACCTAATATTCCAACCTAATATTCTGACCTAATATTCCAACCTAATATTCTGACCTAATATTCTGACCTAATATTCTGACCTAATATTCCAACCTAATATTCCGACCTAATATTCCGACCTAATATTCCAACCTAATATTCCAACCTAATATTCTGACCTAATATTCTGACCTAATATTCCAACCTAATATTCTAACCTAATATTCTGACCTAATATTCTAACCTAATATTCTGACCTAATATTCTAACCTAATATTCTGACCTAATATTCCAACCTAATATTCCAACCTAATATTCCAACCTAATATTCTAACCTAATATTCCAACCTAATATTCCAACCTAATATTCCAACCTAATATTCTAACCTAATATTCTAACCTAATATTCTAACCTAATATTCCAACCTAATATTCTAACCTAATATTCCAACCTAATATTCCAACCTAATATTCCAACCTAATATTCCAACCTAATATTCTGACCTAATATTCTAACCTAATATTCTGACCTAATATTCTAACCTAATATTCTGACCTAATATTCCAACCTAATGTTCAGACCTAATATTCTGACCTAATATTCTAACCTAATATTCTAACCTAATATTCTGACCTAATATTCCAACCTAATATTCCAACCTAATATTCCAACCTAATATTCCAACCTAATATTCCAACCTAATATTCTAACCTAATATTCCAACCTAATATTCTAACCTAATATTCTGACCTAATATTCTGACCTAATATTCCAACCTAATATTCCAACCTAATATTCTAACCTAATATTCCAACCTAATATTCCAACCTAATATTCCAATCTAATATTCTGACCTAATATTCCAACCTAATATTCTGACCTAATATTCCAACCTAATATTCTAACCTAATATTCCAACCTAATATTCTGACCTAATATTCCAACCTAATGTTCTGACCTAATATTCCAACCTAATATTCTAACCTAATATTCTGACCTAATATTCTAACCTAATATTCTGACCTAATATTCTAACCTAATATTCTGACCTAATATTCCAACCTAATATTCCGACCTAATATTCTGACCTAATATTCTGACCTAATATTCTGACCTAATATTCTGACCTAATATTCTGACCTAATATTCCAACCGAATATTCCAACCTAATATTCCAACCTAATATTCTAACCTAATATTCCAACCTAATATTCCAACCTAATATTCCAACCTAATATTCTAACCTAATATTCTAACCTAATATTCTAACCTAATATTCCAACCTAATATTCTAACCTAATATTCCAACCTAATATTCCAACCTAATATTCCAACCTAATATTCCAACCTAATATTCTGACCTAATATTCTAACCTAATATTCTGACCTAATATTCTAACCTAATATTCTGACCTAATATTCCAACCTAATGTTCAGACCTAATATTCTGACCTAATATTCTAACCTAATATTCTAACCTAATATTCTGACCTAATATTCCAACCTAATATTCCAACCTAATATTCCAACCTAATATTCCAACCTAATATTCCAACCTAATATTCTAACCTAATATTCTGACCTAATATTCTGACCTAATATTCCAACCTAATATTCCAACCTAATATTCTAACCTAATATTCCAACCTAATATTCCAACCTAATATTCCAATCTAATATTCTGACCTAATATTCCAACCTAATATTCTGACCTAATATTCCAACCTAATATTCTAACCTAATATTCCAACCTAATATTCTGACCTAATATTCCAACCTAATGTTCTGACCTAATATTCCAACCTAATATTCTGACCTAATGTTCTGACCTAATATTCCAACCTAATATTCTAACCTAATATTCTGACCTAATATTCTAACCTAATATTCCAACCTAATATTCTAACCTAATATTCTGACCTAATATTCTGACCTAATATTCCAACCTAATATTCCAACCTAATATTCTAACCTAATATTCCAACCTAATATTCCAACCTAATATTCCAATCTAATATTCTGACCTAATATTCCAACCTAATATTCTGACCTAATATTCTAACCTAATATTCTAACCATATTTTCTAATCTAATATTCAAACCTAATATTCAAACCTAATATTCTAACCTAATATTCTGACCTAATATTCCAACCTAATATTCTAACCTAATATTCTGACCTAATATTCTAACCTAATATTCTGACCTAATATTCCAACCTAATATTCCGACCTAATATTCTGACCTAATATTCTGACCTAATATTCTGACCTAATATTCTGACCTAATATTCTGACCTAATATTCTAACATAATATTCTGACCTAATATTCTAACCTAATATTCTGACCTAATATTCCGACCTAATATTCTAACCTAATATTCTGACCTAATATTCTAACCTAATATTCTGACCTAATATTCCGACCTAATATTCTAACCTAATATTCTGACCTAATATTCTAACCTAATATTCTAACCTAATATTCCAACCTAATATTCCAACCTAATATTCTGACCTAATATTCTAACTTAATATTCTAACTTAATATTCTAACCTAATATTCTAACCCAATATTCTAACCTTATATTCTAACCATATATTCTAACCATATGTTCTAACCTAATATTCTAAACCTAATATTCTAACCTAATATTCTAACCATATATTCTAACCATATATTCTAACCATATATTCTAACCTAATATTCTAACCTAATATTCTGACACAAATATTCTGACCTAATATTCTAACCTAATATTTTGACCTAATATTCTAACCTAATATTCCAACCTAATATTCCAACCTAATATTCCAATCTAATATTCTAACCTAATATTCTAACCTAATATTCTAACCTAATATTCTAACCATATTTTCTAATCTAATATTCAAACCTAATATTCAAACCTAATATTCTAACCTAATATTCTGACCTAATATTCCGACCTAATATTCTAACCTAATATTCTAACCTAATATTCTGACCTAATATTCTAACCTAATATTCTAACCTAATTTTCTAACCTAATATTCTGACCTAATATTCTAACCTAATATTCTAACCTAATATTCCAACCTAATATTCCAACCTAATATTCCAACCTAATATTCCAACCTAATATTCTGACCTAATGTTCAGACCTAATATTCTGACCTAATATTCCAACCTAATATTCCAACCTAATATTCTGACCTAATATTCTAACTTAATATTCTAACTTAATATTCTAACCTAATATTCTAACCCAATATTCTAACCTTATATTCTAAACCTAATATTCTAACCATATATTCTAACTATATATTCTAACCATATATTCTAACCTAATATTCTAAACCTAATATTCTAACCTAATATTCTAACCATATATTCTAACCATATATTCTAACCATATATTCTAACCTAATATTCTAAACCTAATATTCTAACCTAATATTCTAACCATATATTCTAACCATATATTCTAACCATATATTCTAACCTAATATTCTAACCTAATATTCTGACACAAATATTCTGACCTAACATTCTAACCTAATATTTTGACCTAATATTCTAACCTAATATTCTGACCTAATATTGTAACCATATATTGTAACCATATATTCTAACCTAATATTCTAACCTAAAATTCTAACCTAATATTCTAACCATATTTTCTAATCTAATATTCAAACCTAATATTCGAACCTAATATTCTAACCTAATATTCTGACCTAATATTCCAACCTAATATTCTAACCTAATATTCTGACCTAATATTCTGACCTAATATTCTGACCTAATATTCTGACCTAATATTCTAACCTAATATTCTGACCTAATATTCTAACCTAATATTCCAACCTAATATTCTGACCTAATATTCCAACCTAATATTCTGACCTAATATTCTGACCTAATATTCTGACCTAATATTCTGACCTAATATTCTGACCTAATATTCTAACCTAATATTCTGACCTAATATTCTAACCTAATATTCCAACCTAATATTCTAACCTAAAATTCCAACCTAATATTCTGACCTAATATTCCAACCTAATATTCTGACCTAATATTCTAACCTAATATTCTGACCTAATATTCTAACCTAATATTCTGACCTAATATTCTGACCTAATATTCTAACCTAATATTCTAACCTAATATTCCAACCTAATATTCTGACCTAATATTCTAACCTAATATTCCAATCTAATATTCTAACCTAATATTCCAACCTAATATTCCAACCTAATATTCTGACCTAATATTCTAACCTAATATTCTAACCTAATATTCCAACCTAATGTTCAGACCTAATATTCTGACCTAATATTCCAACCTAATATTCCAACCTAATATTCTGAACTAATATTCTAACTTAATATTCTAACTTAATATTCTAACCTAATATTCTAACCCAATATTCTAACCTTATATTCTAAACCTAATATTCTAACCATATATTCTAACCATATATTCTAACCATATATTCTAACCTAATATTCTAAACCTAATATTCTAACCTAATATTCTAACCATATATTCTAACCATATATTCTAACCATATATTCTAACCTAATATTCTAACCTAATATTCTGACACAAATATTCTGACCTAATATTCTAACCTAATATTTTGACCTAATATTCTAACCTAATATTCTGACCTAATATTGTAACCATATATTGTAACCATATATTCTAACCTAATATTCTAACCTAATATTCTAACCTAATATTCTAACCATATTTTCTAATCTAATATTCAAACCTAGTATTCGAACCTAATATTCTAACCTAATATTCTAACCATATATTGTAACCATATATTCTAACCTAATATTTTAACCGTTTATTCTAACCATATATTCTAACCATACATTCTAACCTAATATTCTGACCAAATATTCTAACCATATATTCATACCTAATATTCTGACCTAATATTCTAACCTTATATTCTGACCTAATATTCTAACCGTTTATTCTAACCATATATTCTAACCATATATTCTAACCTAATATTCTGACCAAATATTCTAACCATATATTCGAACCTAATATTCATCCCTAATATTCTAACCTATTATTCCTTCAGAAATGGCTGTAGATATATTGATTGTTCTGTCAGTGGGATTTAGAGAGGATCTTCTCTGCTCTCACTTTCTGGACTGGTTGATTTGATGTGTGTGACAGCTTAATTTGACAGCCACAGTGTGGCTTGATTCTGTCTCCTTGTGGACATAGAGAGAGAGATGGCTGCAATGCTTTCCTAACTTTGTTGGTTTACCTTTACTGGACACCTTTAAACAATGTTTTGAGCCGAGGAGCAGAGTTGGAGTTTCACAAAGAAATGGAGACATTTAAAACATTTATATGCCAATACAAGTCAATACGATTATTTCCTACTGACATGTTACTTCTGTTATATATTTTACAATACAAGTCAATACGATTATTTCATACTGAAATTGTACTTTTGTTATATATTTTACAATACAAGTCAATACGATTATTTCATACTGAAATTTTACTTCTGTTATATATTTTAAATTATTTTGGCCCCTTTTAGTGACAATAGTCAGATTGTGCGCTTTCATTATCCTACTTTATCTTTTTAGAATATTATTATATAAACTGTCCACAATATATAGCTAAACTGGCAAACATAGTTATATATC
>NC_092166.1:79375847-79383347 GCF_045791955.1 Oncorhynchus clarkii lewisi | reverse complement strand
ATACATACCCCACAAGACATGCCACCAGAGGTCTCTTCACAATCTCCAAGTCCAGAACAGACTATGGAAGGAGCACAGTACTACATAGAGCCATGACTAGATGGAACTCTATTCCACATCAGGTAATTGATGCAAGTAGTATAATCAGATTTTAAAAAATTATTACAAAAAATACACCTTATGGAACAGTGGGGACTGTGAAGAGACACAAACATAGGCACAGACACATGCATACACACATGATAACATACGCACTATACACCCGCATGCACGTGTATTTTGTGTTGTAGATGTGTGGTACTGGAGTATGGGCCTGAGGGAATGTGTTATGAATTCTCTAATGAATGTACTGTAATGCTTTTCAAATTGTATAAGTGTCTTCATTTTGCTAGACCACAGGAAGAGTAGCTAGGGGATCCATCATTAATAAAAAACAAACAGCACATTTCTGGAAATTGTATGTGCGTGGAAAAACCACCTGAAAAGCAATAGGTTCACATAAATGCATTACAGAAGGGGAGACTGGGTGTGGGGTTGTGTGGGGGAGACTGGGTGGCTGGGTGTGTGGGTGTGTGGGGGAGACTGGGTGTGTGGGTGTGTGGGGGAGACTGGGTGGCTGGGTGTGTGGGTGTGTGGGGGAGACTGGGTGTGTGGGTGTGTGGGGGAGACTGGGTGGCTGGGTGTGTGGGTGTGTGGGGGAGACTGGGTGTGTGGGTGTGTGGGGGAGACTGGGTGGCTGGGTGTGTGGGTGTGTGGGGGAGACTGGGTGTGTGGGTGTGTGGGGGAGACTGGGTGTGTGGGTGTGTGGGGGAGACTGGGTGTGTGGGTGTGTGGGGGAGGCTGGGTGTGTGGGTGTGTGGGGGAGACTGGGTGGCTGGGTGTGTGGGTGTGTGGGGGAGACTGGGTGTGTGGGTGTGTGGGGGAGACTGGGTGTGTGGGTGTGTGTGGGGGAGACTGGGTGGCTGGGTGTGTGGGTGTGTGGGGGAGACTGGGTGTGTGGGTGTGTGGGGGAGACTGGGTGTGTGGGTGTGTGGGGGAGACTGGGTGTGGGGTTGTGTGGGGGAGACTGGGTGTGTGGGTGTGTGGGGGAGACTGGGTGTGTGGGTGTGTGGGGGAGACTGGGTGTGGGGTTGTGCGGGGGAGACTGGGTGGCTGGGTGTGTGGGTGTGTGGGGGAGACTGGGTGTGTGGGTGTGTGGGGGAGACTGGGTGTGTGGTTGTGTGGGGGAGACTGGGTGTGGGGTTGTGTGGGGGAGACTGGGTGGCTGGGTGTGTGGGTGTGTGGGGGTGGCTGGGTGTGTGGGTGTGTGGGGGAGACTGGGTGTGTGGGTGTGTGGGGGAGACTGGGTGTGTGGGTGTGTGGGGGAGACTGGGTGTGGGGTTGTGTGGGGGAGACTGGGTGGCTGGGTGTGTGGGTGTGTGGGGGAGACTGGGTGTGTGGGTGTGTGGGGGAGACTGGGTGTGTGGGTGTGTGGGGGAGACTGGGTGTGTGGGTGTGTGGGGGAGACTGGGTGTGTGGGTGTGTGGGGGAGACTGGGTGTGTGGGGGAGACTGGGTGGCTGGGTGTGTGGGTGTGTGGGGGAGACTGGGTGGCTGGGTGTGTGGGGGAGACTGGGTGTGTGGGTGTGTGGGGGAGACTGGGTGTGTGGGTGTGTGGGGGAGACTGGGTGTGTGGGTGTGTGGGTGTGTGGGGGAGACTGGGTGTGTGGGTGTGTGGGGGAGACTGGGTGTGTGGGTGTGTGGGGGAGACTGGGTGTGTGGGTGTGTGGGTGTGTGGGGGAGACTGGGTGTGTGGGTGTGTGGGGGAGACTGGGTGTGTGGGTGTGTGGGGGAGACTGGGTGTGTGGGTGTGTGGGGGAGACTGGGTGTGTGGGTGTGTGGGGGAGACTGGGTGTGTGGGGGTGGCTGGGTGTGTGGGTGTGTGGGGGAGACTGGGTGGCTGGGTGTGTGGGGGAGACTGGGTGTGTGGGTGTGTGGGGGAGACTGGGTGTGTGGGTGTGTGGGGGAGACTGGGTGTGTGGGTGTGTGGGGGAGACTGGGTGTGTGGGTGTGTGGGGGAGACTGGGTGTGTGGGGGTGGCTGGGTGTGTGGGTGTGTGGGGGAGACTGGGTGGCTGGGTGTGTGGGGGAGACTGGGTGGCTGGGTGTGTGGGGGAGACTGGGTGGCTGGGTGTGTGGGGGAGACTGGGTGTGTGGGTGTGTGGGGGAGACTGGGTGTGTGGGTGTGTGGGGGAGACTGGGTGTGTGGGTGTGTGGGGGAGACTGGGTGTGTGGGTGTGTGGGGGAGACTGGGTGTGTGGGGGTGGCTGGGTGTGTGGGTGTGTGGGGGAGACTGGGTGGCTGGGTGTGTGGGTGTGTGGGGGAGACTGGGTGTGTGGGTGTGTGGGGGAGACTGGGTGTGTGGGTGTGTGGGGGAGACTGGGTGTGTGGGTGTGTGGGGGAGACTGGGTGGCTGGGTGTGTGGGGGAGACTGGGTGTGTGGGTGTGTGGGGGAGACTGGGTGTGTGGGTGTGTGGGGGAGACTGGGTGGCTGGGTGTGTGGGTGTGTGGGGGAGACTGGGTGGCTGGGTGTGTGGGTGTGTGGGGGAGACTGGGTGTGTGGGTGTGTGGGGGAGACTGGGTGTGTGGGTGTGTGGGGGAGACTGGGTGTGTGGGTGTGTGGGGGAGACTGGGTGTGTGGGTGTGTGAGGGAGACTGGGTGTGTGGGTGTGTGGGTGTGTGGGGGAGACTGGGTGTGTGGGTGTGTGGGGGAGACTGGGTGGCTGGGTGTGTGGGGGAGACTGGGTGGCAGAGAGGCAAGGTGGTGGAATGTCATGTTGGATGAATTGTTGGTCGCTGACACGCCTGCACTGGTCTGCATGACTTCAGAACCTACCACACACACACACACACACACACACACACACACACACACACACACACACACACACACACACACACACGCACACACACACACACACATACGCACGCACAATGCCAGCTGTTACCCCTTTCCTCAACAACTGTACCCGTTGCTACAGTGATGCCAGTGTGCATCAGGGCTTTGAAGAGCGTCAGACTGCCAGCCAACACACAGCCCCGGTCTCTGTTGCAGGCAGGCTGTCCGACCTATTGTGTTTCTGAATGGGAACAATGCAGCTAGTACTTAGTTGGCTTTACCATCAGAGTACAGCCTGTGGCCCACGTCAGGTTAGAGTCATCTACACCTGGTTGAACATGGGACAATGCTTTTGTTGTTGTAAAGCTGTTGTGCATAATATAGTTTGCATTAAATAATGTTTTACTGAGGAATGTTAAGTAACTATACATTACAGTATATTTACAGTTATATAGTATAGTGCAGTACATTACAGTATATTTACAGTTATATAGTATAGTGCAGTACATTACAGTATCTGTACAGTTATGTAGTATAGTGCAGTACATTACAGTATATGTATAGTTATGTAGTATAGTGCAGTACATTACAGTATATTTACAGTTATATAGTATAGTGCAGTACATTGCAGTATATTTACAGTTATATAGTATATTGCAGTACATTACAGTATATTTACAGTTATAACGTTTAGTGCAGTACATTACAATATATCTACAGTTATAAAGTATAGTGCAGTACATTACAGTATATCTACAGTTATAAAGTATAGTGCAGTACATTACAGTATATTTACAGTTATATAGTATAGTGCAGTACATTACAGTGTATTTACAGTTATAAAGTATAGTGCAGGACATTACAGTATATCTACAGTTATAAAGTATAGTGCAGTACATTACAGTATATTTACAGTTATAACGTTTAGTGCAGTACATTACAGTATATTTACAGTTATATAGTAGAGTGCAGTACATTACAGTATATTTACAGTTATATAGTATAGTGCAGTACATTACAGTAATGCTACTGGGTTTTTCACACTCAACAGTTTCCTGTGTGTATCAAGAATGGTACACACAACTGTGGGAAGCATTGGAGTCAAGATGGGCCAGCGTCCCTATGGAACGCTTTCGACACCTTGAGGCTGTTCTGAGGGCAGAAGGTGAAGTGGGGGAGGGGGGGTGAGGAGGGGGGTTGCAACTCAACAGTAGGAAGGTGTTCTTAATGTTTTGTGCACTCAGTGTATTTTTGTAAATTCTCTCCTTCACAGACATACTTTATCCTTTATTTTCTACTCCTTACGTCTCATCCTGAGGTTGTGGGCTACTCTGCTGCTACACTGTATAATGGAAAATGTCATTCCAGTGGTCAGAAAGTTGAGTTTCATTCTCTATAACATCTAGGACCACAACCAGACCATGATACCTGACCACGGCCTAAGACAACCAGACCACATCTGGATTCAAGCTAAGAGCAGGGAAAACGAGGGAGAGAGAGAGAGAGAGAGAGAGAGCTGAAAGAGACAGAGCTGAGCGAAAGAGAGAGCAAGAGAGAGAGAGAAAGAGAGAGAGAAATAGCGAGAGAGAGATCTGAGAGAAGAAGGAGAGGGGAAACGACAGGGAGGGGAGAGGAAGAGGAGAGGGAGAGGAGAGGAATGATAAGGAATATACTGACATTATGTTATAAGACTATTAGATCAGACTTTACAATTATACAACATTCCGTATTTGTGTTTTGTTCAACGCTCTTCCTTTTACATTCAGTGAGCTTGTTAAACCCGACAGCTGGGTTTGTTTTACATCTCTGGAGAATAAGAGAAAAAAGGGGAAAAAAATGATATTGAAGGATAATTGAGTTATATTCTCTCCTGAAAGGATTACATACATATTTAAGATATGACCCAAAAACAAAACGTAGACAGACAGCAGACGATGAGGCAGTAGGTGGGTGGTACCGTCCAGAGGTCCCGGGAGAAAAGGTAAATGGCTTGCTAGACCGAGGATAAATCAGACAAGGCCTAACCCAGGGAATTTATGAGTTCCGCTCGCTAGGTGATACAGAGAACCTCTGTCTTTTACTCTGTTACTCCATTCATCCTGCTACTTCTTATCGTCCTTCTCTCCTTGCATCATGTCATTCCCCTTCGTAATCCTCAACCCTGATATCCATTCTGCTTCCAGCCTTTTTTTTTTCATTACCCCTCAACCCATTACTCTCAACCCTCCCTCCCTCCCTCCCTCCCTTCCTTCCTTCCTTCCTTCCTTCCTTCCTTCCTTCCTTCCTTCCTTCCTTCCTTCCTTCCTTCCTTCCTTCCTTCCTTCCTTCCTTCCTTCCTTCCTTGTTTCCTTCCTTCCTTCCTTCCTTCCTTGTTTCCTTCCTTCCTTCCTCCCTTCCTTATTTTCTTCCTTCCTTCCTTCCTCCCTCCCTTCCTTCCTTCCTCCCTTCCTTCCTTCCTTCCTTACTTCCTTCCTTCCTTCCTTCCTTCCGTACTTTCTTCCTTCCTCCCTCCCTCCCTCCCTTCCTTCCTTCCTTCCTTCCTTCCTTCCTTCCTTCCTTCCTTCCTCCTTTCTTTCCTTTATCATCAGCCTACTCTTATTATGTCCCTTCTCTCTCAGTCTCTCTTTTCTTCTCTATAATTGTATATCTCTCTGTCTTTCTCACCAGTGGTGCAAATTACTTAAGTAAAAATACTTTAAATTACTACTTAAGTAGTTTTTTGGGATATCTGCAGGGTTGGGGAGTAAAGGATTACATGCAATCCGTTGCATATAAGGGTTAATAAATCAATGGTAACTGTAATATGCTACGTTAAATTAGTATTTGGTAGCATCGCCATTAAATTGTTTAACTTGGGTCAAATGTTCCGGGGTAGCCTTCCACAAGCTTCCAACAATAGGTTGGGTGAATTTTGGCTCATTCCTCCTGACAGAGCTGGTGTAACTGAGTCAGGTTTGTATAGGCCTCCTTGCTCGCACACGCTTTTTCAGTTCTGCCCACACATTTTCTATAGGATTGAGGTCAGGGCTTTGTGATGGCCACTCATTTTGCCACAACTTTGGATGTATGCTTGGTCATTGTCAATTTGGAAGACCCATTTGTGACCAAGCTTTAACTTCCTGACTGATGACTTGAGATGTTGCTTCAATATATCCACAGAATGTTATTTCCTCATGATGCCATCTATTTTGTGAAGTGCACCAGTTCCATCTGCAGCAAAGCACCCCCACAACATGATGCTGCCACCTCCATGCTTCACGGTTGGGATGGTGTTCTTCAGTTTGCAAGCCTCCCCTTTTTTTCTCCAAACATAACGATGGTCATGATGGCAAAACTGTTCTATCTTTGTTTCATCAGACCAGAGGACATTTCTCAAATGGAGCAGTGGCTTCTTCCTTGCTGAGCGGCCTTTCAGATTATGTCAAATTAGGACTCGTTTTACTGTGGATATAGATACTTTTGTACCTGTTTCCTTTGCTGTTGTTCTGGGATTGATTTGCACTTTTCCAACCAAAGTACGTTAATCTCTAGGAGACAGAACGTGTCTCCTTCCTGAGTTACGGCTGCGTCATCACATGGTGTTTATACTTGCGTACTATTGTTTGTACAGATGAACGTGGTACCTTCAGGTGTTTGGAAATTGCTCCCAAGGATGAACCAGACTTGTGGAGGTCTACAATATTTTTTCTGAGGTCTTGTCTGATTTCTTTTGATTTTTCCATGATGTCAAGCAAAGAGGCACTGAGTTTGAAGGTAGGCCTTGAAATACATCCACAGGTTCACCTCCAATTGACTCAAATTATGTCAATTAGCCTATCAGAAGCTTCTAAAGCCATGACATCATTTTCTGGAATATTCCAAGCTGTTTAAAGGCACAGTCAACATAGTGTATGTAAACTTCTGTCCCACTGAAATTATGATACAGTGGATTATAAGTGAAATAATCTGTCTGTAAACAATTGTTTGAAAATTACTTGTGTCATGCACAAAGTAGATGTACTAACCGACTTGCCAAAACTATAGTTTGTTAACAAGACATTTGTGGAGTGGTTGAAAACCAGTTTTAATGACTCCAACCTAAGTGTATTTAAACTTCCGACTTCAACTGTATGTCCATTGAGTCTTGAAGAATATTATTTATTAAAGGCTCATGAGCTTAGTTCAACTGTCACACTCCATGAGAACCCACAATATATTCTGTTTTTTCTCCAATGTTTATAAACATTGTAATTATTAAAAAATAATGTATATCCTCATATCATGGTTAAAATAATCATTGTGACATCATGGATGGCCAGTCCTTGCATCCATAGCTCTGTCTATTCTATTTGGTTACATTTCTCCAGGCCCACCTCGCAGCTTTTTACCAAAACAGAGGCAGGGCTACGATTTTGTTATTGTTTCATCTGTGGATTTGCCCTTTAAACCACTGCATATTATCAAGATATTAAATCGTCACCAACGAAAAAGGTAAGCAATAGGCCTATAGCAAATGCAGCATATGGCATTCCTTTTTCACATGTAAATACCACTTTTCAGTAGTGCTCAAATCATGCCATTCCACGAGCTCAGCATTTAAATGGCCAGCTATGTAAACTTTAACATGGATTTTTCCTGCAGTATA
>NC_092166.1:79355847-79358347 GCF_045791955.1 Oncorhynchus clarkii lewisi | reverse complement strand
GGGGTGTGTGGTATATGGCCACTATAGCACGCCTAAGGGCTGTTGTTATGCACGACTCAACGCGGAGTACAGCACCTTAGCCGTGGTATACTGGTCATGTACCAAACCTCCTCAGAACCTAGAGCTTTATTCTTTATTCTTTATTGATATCTGTTGTTTTCATCAGTTTTACTTGGACCTGCTTTCTGTTTCCTCTCTTATTCTGATGAGGTGAAACAGTCTCACCACCAGAAGGAACTGTTCCTGTTCAAAAAGGAAAACATTATAGAGAACAGAATGCTGCAGTCTCTTACTTAATCCTTCATCAGACTCCCTTGTTTCTCCTCCCTGACCTGCGCCTCGTTTCTCCTCCCTGACCTGCGCCTCGTTTCTCTTCCCTGACCTGCGCCTTGGCGATTACAATTACACATGTGTGTGTTTGTGTTTCTGTGTACCTGTCTGTGTGCCTGTCGGTGTACCTGTCTGTGTGCCTGTCTGTGTGCCTGTCTGTGTGCTTGTCTGTGTGCCAGTCCTTGTACCTGTCTGTGTGCCAGTCCTTGTACCTGTCTGTGTGCCTGTCTGTGTACCTGTCTGTGTGCCTGTCTGTGTGCATGTCTGTGTACCTGTTTGTGTACCTGTCTGTGTGCCTGTCTGTGTGCCTGTCTGTGTGCCTGTCTGTACATCTGTCTGTGTGCCTGTCTGTGTGCCTGTCTGTGTGCTTGTCTGTGTGCCAGTACTTGTACCTGTCTGTGTGCCTGTCGGTGTACCTGTCTGTGTGCCTGTCTGTGTGCCTGTCCCTGTACCTGTCTGTGTACCTGTCTGTGTGCCTGTCTGTGTATCTGTCTGTGAACTTGTCTGTGTACCTGTCTGTGTACCTGTCTGTGTGCTTGTCTGTGTGCCTGTCCTTGTGCCTGTCTGTGTGCCTGTCTGTGTGCCTGTCTGTGTATCTGTCTGTGTACTTTTCTGTGTACCTGTCTGTGTGCCTGTCTGTGTGCTTGTCTGTGTGCCTGTCCTTGTACCTGTATGTGTACCTGTCTGTGGAGTTGTCTGTGTACCTGTCTGTGCAGTTGTCTGTGTAGTTGGCTGTGTACCTGTCTGTGTGCCTGTCTGTGTACCTGTCTGTGAACCTGTCTGTGTACATGTCTGTGTACACCAAATGAGACAATAAAATCGGTGTATGTTAGCTACAAATTTACAATTAAAAGGTTATATTTAGGGCAAAGAAAATAAACAAGGATTTCACATCTAAAAGGTACATCTTGTTTGGTGGTGTTTGTGTTTTTCTCTGGGCTGACTGACTGTGAGACACAGAGGTTGCAGAGGGAGGGAGGGAGGGAAGGAGGGAGGGAGGGAGGCTAGTAGCACATGAGTGAGCAGCGTCTGCATTGAGCTTGACTGGCTTGCTGAGTTCAGTCACAGAAAGATTTCATCATTCAGAGTCTTCATCAGGTTACCGCTCTTTATTCATCCCTTTAAATGGCACCGCCAGGGATCACAGCTAAACACAGACTGTCTATCGCACACATCCCTCTATCTCACCGCATAGGATTTCCTCCCCCTCTCTTTCTTTATTTATCAGACCCTCTCTTTCTTCTCTTGCATTATCTATTTATTTTCTCGTTCTCTCTCTCTCCCTCTCCCTCTCTCCCTCTCTCCCTCCCTCTCTCCCTCCCTCTCACTCTCTCTCTCTCTCGTTCTCTCCCTCTCTCCCTCCCTCTCTCCCTCCCTCTCTCCCTCCCTCTCACTCTCTCTCTCTCTCTCTCTCTCTCTCTCTCTCTCTCTCTCTCTCTCTCTCTCTCTCTCTCTCTCTCTCTCTCTCTCTTTGTCTTCCTCTCTCTCTCTTTCTCACTTTTCTTTCTCCCTCTCTTTCTATCTCTCTCTCTTTTTCTCTCTTCCTCTCTTTCTCTCTCTCTCTTTCCTCTTAAGTCAATAGTGTGCAATAAAAATGCTTGTGCAAGCATCATTCTCTTCCTCGGGGAGGGAGGGGGGAATATATGCCCACGCTCACCCCATAGTTTAACACTTCCCACTTTTCTGTAGTTTCAAACCGCAGAGTAGGATGTTGTGAAATCAGTCTCCAGAGAATTCTCTCTTTCTTTAGTCTCTTTTTTCTTTCTTCTGTACTTTTTCCTCTTTCCATTTTAGTCTGTAATTCTGTATTTTTTGTCTGGTGATACTGGCTCTCTTTGAACCAGACGTGTTTCTCTCAAAGTAGGTGTATAACGTGGAATGTTTTTAATAATGAAATAATGCTTTTGATGCTGTCTCTCTTTTGTTTCAGCGGGGTGTAATTGAACAAAGACAACTAAGAAGTAAAACTATAAATCTATCAAAAGTAAATTTTATCTTTCAAGAAATACATTTTTCGCTATTCTTTGTCATTTGATGCTGTGTAACAGTGAATGTATAGGGAGGGATATGCTGACTTTCTAGAATGTCAATCTCATTGCTGTTTTATTGTATTGCATGTGCAGAAGGGAGCACTGTCTGCAATTGATTGCATTCATCAGTTTTTAAGGTT
>NC_092166.1:79313347-79350847 GCF_045791955.1 Oncorhynchus clarkii lewisi | reverse complement strand
ATGAGACAGTGAGAGAGAGAGAGAGAGAGAGACTGCACAAATTCGCCATGTTTTTACCATCCCAGACAAATGTTCATGATCGGGGTGAAATCCTATGATCTTGGGCTATGATCAGTAAGTCTGGACTGGTGTAGTTTGAGCGGGTCAAGGACGCACCAATGATGGCTGTTCCGACATCTCCACAATGTTTGCTGAGCATCTTGGATTGTGAGCAGTGCTACTGCAAAAAGCCAATGAACACTCAGCATGTGAGACCAAAACTATGATGGCAAAGAGGAAAGCAACAACAACAACAATGATTACAACAACAACAACAATGCGCACCGGGAAGACCAAGGGGATGGAAGACATATGGGTGGAACTGTGGACAGAACACAGCTGCCTTTTCAATATTACCTCTGTGTCCTACCATGACAGAAACCCAAAACATAATTTATATTATCATATTCAAATGTTATTTTGTATTAAGTCATTATTCTGTTATTAATATATGATGTTATTAATGTATTGTGTTATTAATATTTGTTGTTATTAATATATCCTGTTAAATATGCTGTTATTAAAACTTATTTGGGATTGGTGTCCCTTCCACGGGACGGTTGAGCTAACTTAGACTAATGCGATTAGTATGAGGTTGTAAGTAACAACATTTCACAGGACATAGACATATCTGATATTGGCAGAAAGCTTAAATTCTTGTTAATATAACTACACTGTCCAATTTACAGTAGCTATTACAGTGAAAGAATACCATGCTATTGTTTGAGGAGAATGCACAATGTTGAACAAGAAAATATATTACTTAACAAATTAGGCACATTTGAGCAGTCCTGATACAAAATGTTGAACAGAAATACAATGCTTCATTGGATCAGTCTAACACTTTGCACATTTATTGCAGCCAAAATCTAAATTGCACCTGGGCTGGAATAATACATTATGGCTTTTCTCTTGCATTTCAAAGATGATGGTACAAAAAAATACAAAAGAATGGTTGTTTTCTTCTTTGTATTATCTTTTACCATATCTATTGTGTTAAATTCTCCTACATTTCTTCCACATGTCCACAAACGTCAAAGTGTTTCCTTCAAATGGTACCAAGAATATGCATATCCTTGCTTCAGGGCCTGAGCTACAGGCAGTTAGATATGGGTATGTCATTTTAGGCAAAAATGTGAAGAAAAAAAGGCTTATCCTAAATATATTCTGTTATATATGCCATTAATAACAGTACATATAACATCATATATCTAAAAAAAAAACAGCATATATAACAAGCTATATTAACAACAGCATATACAACAGGATATATTAATAACAGCAGATAACAGGACATATTACAGGATATATTAATATATACTGCTAGATATGATGTTATTAATATTTGCGGTTATATATGCTGTTGGGGCGGCAGGGTAGCATAGTGGTTAGAGTATTGGGCTAGTAACCGAAAGGTTGCAAGTTTGAATCCCCCAGCTGATAAGGTACAAATCTGTCGTTCTTCCCCTGAACAGGCAGTTAACCCACTGTTCCTAGGCCGACATTGAAAATGAGAATTTGTTCTTAACTGACTTGCCTAGTTAAATAAAGTTAAAATACAATTATTAATATATCCTGTAATTAATATATGTGTAACGACAAATCTCCTCTTCCTCGTCTGAAGAGGTGTAGCAAGGATCGGACCAAAACGCAGTGTGGTAAGTGTCCATGTTTTAATAGTATAAACTGAACATGACACAATACAAAATAAAAGTGAATATAAACTAAACAGTCCCGTGTGGCACAAACACTGACACAGGAAACAAACACCCTCAAACCAACAGTAAAACCCAAGGCTACCTAAGTATGATTCTCAATCAGAGACAACTAATGACACCTGCCTCTGATTGAGAACCATACTAGGCCGAAACAGAAACCTAAACATAGAAACACAAAACATAGACTGCCCACCCCAACTCACACCCTGACCATACTAAATAAAGACAAAACAAAGGAAAATAAAGGTCAGAACGTGACAATATGCTGTTATATATGCTGTTATTAATATATCCTGTTATTAATATATCCTGTTATTAATATATGCTGTTATATAGGATGTTGTTAATATATCCTGTTATTATTATATGCCTTTATATATGCTGTTATTAATTTATGCTGTTATATATGACGTTATTAATATTTCCTGCTATTAATATATCCTGTTATTAATATATCCTGTTATTAATATATCCTGTTATTAATATATCCTGCTATTAATATATCCTGTTATTAACTTCTTGCTCCTACTTGAGACGCAGATGTCTCAAGTAGACACCTGGAAATGCAAATGCGCTACGCTAAATGCTAAATTTACTCGTTAAAACTCAAACGTTCATCAAAATTCACATGCAGGGTATTGCATTAAAGCTACACTCGTTGTGAACCTAGCCAACAAGTCAGATTTTTAAAATGCTTTTCGGCGAAAGCATGAGAAGCTATTATCTGATAGCATGCAACACCCCAAAATGCCTGAATGCGATGTAAACAAAGATTTAGCTTAGCCGGCGCTACACAAAACGCAGAAATAAAATATAAAACATTCATTACCTTTGACGAGCTTCTTTCTTGGCACTCCTATATGCCCCATAAACATCACTATTGGGTCTTTTTTTCGTTTAAATCGGTCCATATATACCCAAAATAGCTTTGTATGGGAGCTGTGTGATTCAGAAAAAAACATTGTTTTTAAACGCTGCGTCATTTTTTAAAATTAAAAAAGTTGACGATAAACTTTCACAAAACACTTCAAAATACTTTTGTAATCCAACTTTAGGTATTAGTAAACGTTTATAATCTATCAAAATGATTACAGGGCGATGTATATTCAATAGCTCCTCGTCTTCAAATCAATGGCTGCCAATGTGCACATTCAAAACATCCTGGTGGAGACCGGAAGAAATTGAATCTAGTTAGTTGGATTTACCAAGAAAAAAGTCCCTGGAAAATGACGATCTGTAGGAATTGCATGCAGGTCGATAATTAATTTTGTGCCCTTTTAACATCCCATGAAAGTGACGCATGGAAATAATTTTTAGCTTTCAGAGAGCAGTTTTTCTTGCGCTTTTCGATGAAACACACGATCTGTTATAGTCACAGTCGTGATTTAACCAGTTTTAGAAACTTCAGAGTGTTTTCTATCTACACATACTAATCATATGCATATACTATATTCCTGGCATGAGTAGCAGGACGCTGAAAAGTTGCGCGATTTTTAACAGAATGTTCGAAAAAGGAAGGGGTAGACTTAAGATGTTTTAACCAATTTAAAGGCATTGCTACCAAATACTAATTGAGTGTATGTAAACTTCTGACCCACTGGCAATGTGATGAAAGCAATAAAGCTGAAATAAATCATTTTCTCTACTATTATTCTGACAGTTCAAATTCTTAAAATAAATCCTAACTGACCTAAGAAAGGGAATGTTTACTAGGATTAAATGTCAGGATTTGTGAAAAACTGAGTTTAAGTATTAGGCTTAGGTGTATGCAAACGTCCGACATCAAATGTATAAGAAGATATATTGATAACAGCATATATAACAGCATATATTAATTACATTACATTATATAAAACAGGATGTATTAATGCCAGCATATATAACATGACTTGTTAATAACAGCATATATAACAGGGTATATTAATAACAAAACATTAATAACATCATATATTAATACCAGCATTAATACCGGAGTGCCAAGTCTAGGATAAAAATACTTCTCAACAGTTTTCACCCACAAGCCATAAGACTCCTGAACAGGTAATCAAATTACCTCTCTTTTACGCTGATGCTGCTCTCTGTTCATCATATATGCAGAGTCCCTTGGACTAAACATTCATGTATATAATACCTCAGTTGGGCCGACCAACCAGTGCTCCCGCACATTGGCTTACCGGGCTATCTGCATTGTGTCCCGCCACCCGCCACCCACCACCTGCCGACCCCTCTTTTGCGCTACTGCTACTCTCTGTTCATCATATATGCATAGTCACTTCAACCATATCTACATGTACATACTTCCTCAATCAGCCTGACTAACCGGTGTCTGTATGTAGCCTCGCTACTTTTATAGCCTCTCTACTGTATATAGCCTGTCTTTTTACTGTGGTTTTATTTATTTACTTACCTATTGTTCACCTAATACCTTTTTTGCACTATTGGTTAGAGCCTGTAAGTAAGCATTTCACTGTAAGGTCTACTACACCTGTTGTATTTGGCGCACATGACAAATAAACTTTGATTTGATAAGATATATATCAGGATATATTAATAACAGCATATATAATGGGATATATTAATTAACGCATATATACCAGCATATATTAATAACAGAACAAATTAATAACATCATATATTAATAACTCCATATATCACAGGATATATTAACAACGACATATATAACAGCGTATACTAATAACAGAACATATTAATAACACTATATATTAATAACTCCATATATACCAGGATATATTAATAACATTACACATTAATAACAAGATATATTAATTACATCATAAATAACAGGATATATTAATAACAGCATTAATAACAGGATATATTGATAACAACAACAGGATATATTAATAGCAGCATATATAAAAGGATATATTAATAACATCATATATAACTGGATAAATTAATAACAGCATATATAACTGGATTTATTAATAACAGCATATATACCTGGATTTGTTAATAACGGAAAATATTATTAACATCATATATTAATAACATCATATATAACTGGATATATTAATAACAGCATATATAACTGGATTTATTAATAACAGCATATATAACTGGATTTGTTAATAACGGAAAATATTATTAACATCATATATTAATAACATCATATATAACAGGATATATTAATAACTCCATATATAACTGGATATATTAATAACAGAACATATTAATGACAAGATATATTAATTACAATATATGAAACATGATATATTAATAACAGAACATACTAATAACATGATATATTAATAACAGGATATATTAATAACATGATCTAACAGGATATATTAATAGCAGCATATATAAAAGGATATATTAATAACAGCATATATAACTGGATTTATTAATAACAGCATTAATAACAGGATATATTGATAACAACAACAGGATATATTAATAGCAGCATATATAAAAGGATATATTAATAACAGCATATATAACTGGATTTATTAATAACAGCATATATAACTGGATTTGTTAATAACGGAAAATATTATTAACATCATATATTAATAACATCATATATAACTGGATATATTAATAACAGCATATATAACTGGATTTATTAATAACAGCATATATAACTGGATTTGTTAATAACGGAAAATATTATTAACATCATATATTAATAACATCATTATAACTGGATATATTAATAACAACATATATAACTGGATTTATTAATAACAGCATATATAACTGGATTTGTTAATAACGGAAAATATTATTAACATCATATATTAATAACATCATATATAACTGGATATATTAATAACAGCATATATAACTGGATTTATTAATAACAGCATATATAACTGGATTTGTTAATAACGGAAAATATTATTAACATCATATATTAATAACATCATATATAACTGGATATATTAATAACAGCATATATAACTGGATTTATTAATAACAGCATATATAACTGGATTTGTTAATAACGGAAAATATTATTAACATCATATATTAATAACATCATATATAACAGGATATATTAATAACTCCATATATAACTGGATATATTAATAACAGAACATATTAATGACAAGATATATTAATTACAATATATGAAACATGATATATTAATAACAGAACATACTAATAACATGATATATTAATAACAGGATATATTAATAACATGATCTAACAGGATATATTTTTAACAGCATTAATAATAGGATATATTGATAACAACAACAGGATAAAAAGACGTCACAATGCTGTAGACACCTTGGGGAATACGTAGAAAACGTAAGCTCATTCACAGCCATATAAGGAGTCATTGGCATGAGGCGGTTTCAAAAAATGCGGCACTTCCTGATTGGATTTTTATCTAGGTTTCGCCTGTAACATCAGTTCTGTTGCACTCACAGACAATATCTTTGCAGTTTTGGAAACGTCAGAGTGTTTTCTATCCAAAGCTGTCAATTATATACATAGTCGAGCATCTTTTCGTGACAAAATATCTTCTTCTTGCTCCTACTTGAAACGCAGATGTCTCAACTAGGCACCTGGAAATGCAAATGCGCTACGCTAAATGCTAAATGTACTCGTTAAAACTCAAACGTTCATCAAAACACACATGCAGGGTATTGAATTAAAGCTACACTCGTTGTGAATCTAGCCAACAAGTCAGATTTTTAAAATGCTTTTCGGCGAATGCATGAGAAGCTATTATCTGATAGCATGCACCCCCCAAAATACCAGCACGACACGTAAACAACAGATTTTGCGGTAGCCGGCGCTACCCAAATTGCAGAAATAAAATATAAAACATTCATTAACTTTGATGATATTCTTTGTTGGCACTCCTATATGCCCCATAAACATCACTATTGGGTATTTTTTTCGATTAAATCGGTCCATTATTACCCAAAATAGCCATCTATGGAAGCTGTGTAAATCAGAAAAAAACATTGTTTTAAAACGCAGCGTCATTTTTTAAAATTAAAAAAGTTGACGATAAACTTTCACAAAACACTTCGAAATACTTTTGTAATCCAACTTTAGGTATTAGTAAACGTTTATAATCTATCAAAATGATTACAGGGCGGTGTGTATTCAATAGCTCCTCGTCTTCAAATCAATGGCTGCCAATGTGCACTTCAAAACATCCTGGCGGAGACCGGAAGAAATGGAATCCAGTTAGTTGGATTTACCAACAAAAAACTCCCCGGATAATGACGACAATGGCGACATCGTGTGGAATCTGTAGGAATTGCATGCAGGTCCATCATTAATTTTGTGCCTTTTTAACAATTCATGAAAGTGACGCATGGATATTATTTTTAGCTTTCAGTAAGCAGTTTTTCTTGCGCTTTTCGATGAAACACACGATCTGTTATAGTCACAGCCGTGATTTAACCAGTTTTAGAAACTTCAGAGTGTTTTCTATCCACACATACTAATCATATGCATATACTATATTCCTGGCATGAGTAGCAGGACGCTGAAAAGTTGCGCGATTTTTAACAGAATGTTCGAAAAAGGAGGGGGTAGGATGAAGAGGTTTTTAAGCTGCAGCTGTCCCAGAACAGAGCTGCACAATTTGTAATTGTAATCACAGGGCTGATATGAATACTATGAATGCTATTCTCTATTGGCTAAGAGTTGAGGAGAGACTGACTGCATCACTTCTTCTTTTTATAACAAACATTCATGTGTTGAAAATCCCACATTGTTTGCATAGTCAACTTACTCTGACACACACACTTATTCCACCAGACATGCCACCAGGGGTCTTTTCATAGTCCCCAAATCCAGAACATTAAAGGAAACATACAATATTATATAGGGCCCTTGTTGCATGGAACGTCCTTCCATCTCACATTGCTCAAATAAACAGCAAACCTGGTTTCAAAAAACAGATAAAGCAACACCTCACGGCACAACGCCTCTCCCCTATTTGACCTAGATTGTTTGTGTGTATGCATTGATATGTAGGCAAAGTGTTCCTTTTTAAAAATGTTTGGAGATCTGTCATTGAGCTGTTCTTGTCTAATGACGGTCTGTGTTGTGTGGAACCCCAGGAAGAGTAGCAGCTGCTTTCTCAACAGATAATGGGGATAATAATAAAATACAAAATACAAACTATTATTAACTAGGTCTTTCCTTGCAGCATTGAACCCCACGACTGGACAATTATCAAGATTAGACAAAAGTAGAGCCTGCAGAACTTGCATTTTGGAGTGTGGTGTCAAAAAAGCAGATCATGTTTCAGTGACTTCATTAGCTGTGGTTGCTGAAGCATATATGGTTGGATCATCAGCAAGCATTGACACACATGCTTTGTTTAATGTCAGTGGCAGGTCATTGGAAAAAATAGAAACGAGTAGATGGCCTAGAGAACTTTACATGATTGACATTAGAGACTCTTCAATTAAGGAAAACCCTTTGAGTTATATTAGATAGATAGCTCTGAATCCATGGTATGGTTGAAAAGCCGTAGCACTTACATTTTTTCAACAACAGGTTATGGTCAATAATATCAAAGGCTGCACTGAAATCTAATAGTACAGCTCCCACAACCTTCTTCTTATCAATATCTTTCAACCAATCATTAGTCATTTGTGTCAGTGCAGTACATGTTGAGTGCCCTTCTCTATAAGCATGCTGAAAGGCTGATGTAAAAAAAAATGACAGAGAAATAGCATTGTATTTGGTCAAACACAATTTTTTCTAACAGTTTGCTAAGAGGTGGCAGCAAGCTTATAGGTCTGCTGTTGGAAACAGTAAAGACCGCTTTACCACTCTTGGGTAGCGGAATTACTTTGGCTTCCCTCCAGGCCCGAGGACAAAGACTTTCCTCTAGGCTCATATTAAAAATATGACAGATAGGAGTGGCTATAGAGTTAGCTACCATCCTCAGTAGATTATTATACTTTTTTTAAAATACGGTTATTAATATATTCTGTTATTAATATATGCTGTTATTAATATATTCTGGTATTAATATATTATGTTATTAATATATTATGTTAGTAATATATTCTGCACCTCTTAATTTATGTTTCTGCACATAATAATGTAAACATTAATAATGCAGTTCGCTGTTTGCGTGTCGGCAAGAACTGAGAAACACAGCCCAGGATCATCTAGGGAATCATTGTGTAATGTGAGGACACATGTCCTGCAGATCAGAAACACAGCCCAGGATAATCTAGGGAATCATTGTGTAATGTGAACACCCACGTCCTGCAGTTCAGAAACACAGCCCAGGATAATCTAGGGAATCATTGTGTAATGTGAACACCCACGTCCTGCAGTTCAGAAACACAGCCCAGGATAATCTAGGGAATCATTGTGTAATGTGAACACCCACGTCCTGCAGTTCAGAAACACAGCCCAGGAAAATCTAGGGAATCATTGTGTAATGTGAACACCCACGTTCTGCAGTTCAGAAACACAGCCCAGGATAATCTAGGGAATCATTGTGTAATGTGAACACCCACGTCCTGCAGTTCAGAAACACAGCCCAGGATAATCTAGGGAATCATTGTGTAATGTGAACACCCACGTCCTGCAGTTCAGAAACACAGCCCAGGATAATCTAGGGAATCATTGTGTAATGTGAACACCCACGTCCTGCAGTTCAGAAACACAGCCCAGGATAATCTAGGGAATCATTGTGTAATGTGAGGACACATGTCCTGCAGTTCAGAAACACAGCCCAGGATAATCTAGGGAATCATTGTGTAATGTGAACACCCACGTCCTGCAGTTCAGAAACACAGCCCAGGATAATCTAGGGAATCATTGTGTAATGTGAACACCCACGTCCTGCAGTTCAGAAACACAGCCCAGGATAATCTAGGGAATCATTGTGTAATGTGAACACCCACGTCCTGCAGTTCAGAAACACAGCCCAGGATAATCTAGGGAATCATTGTGTAATGTGAACACCCACGTCCTGCAGTTCAGAAACACAGCCCAGGATAATCTAGGGAATCATTGTGTAATGTGAACACCCACGTCCTGCAGTTCGGAATGGATTCAATAAAATATTTGGGACAAGGAAGTCGGCAAACGTGAGCACGTCCAAGTTGTTACGATTTTAGAAGTCGTGGAGTGTATACCCAGTATAACAAACAGAGGCAGAAGGAATCAGACAGAAATTGAGAAACAAAGAGGAGAGAGAGAGTTATATTGGGGTCAGGTTGAACAGGAGGAGAGGAGAGAGAGAGAGTTATATTGGGGTCAGGGTGAACAGGAGGAGAGGAGAGAGAGAGAGTTATATTGGGGTCAGGGTGAACAGGAGGAGAGGAGAGAGAGATAGTTATATTGGGGTCAGGGTGAACAGGAGGAGAGGAGAGAGAGAGAGTTATATTGGGGTCAGGGTGAACAGGAGGAGAGGAGAGAGAGAGAGTTATATTGGGGTCAGGGTGAACAGGAGGAGAGGAGAGAGAGAGAGTTATATTGGGGTCAGGGTGAACATGAGGAGAGGAGAGAGAGAGTTATATTGGGGTCAGGGTGAACAGGAGGAGAGGAGAGAGAGAGTTATATTGGGGTCAGGGTGAACAGGAGTAGAGGAGAGGAGAGAGAGAGTTATATTGGGGTCAGGGTGAACAGGAGTAGAGAAGAGGAGAGAGAGAGTTATATTGGGGTCAGGGTGAAAAGGAGGAGAGAGAGAGAGTTATATTGGGGTCAGGGTGAACAGGAGGAGGAGAGAGAGATAGTTATATTGGGGTCAGGGTGAACAGGAGGAGAGGAGAGAGAGAGTTATATTGGGCTCAGGGTGAACATGAGGAGGAGAGAGAGATAGTTATATTGGGATCAGGGTGAACAGGAGGAGAGGAGAGAGAGAGTTATATTGGGGTCAGGGTGAACAGGAGGAGAGGAGAGAGAGAGTTATATTGGGGTCAGGGTGAACAGGAGTAGAGGAGAGGAGAGAGAGAGTTATATTGGGGTCAGGGTGAACAGGAGTAGAGGAGAGGAGAGAGAGAGTTATATTGGGGTCAGGGTGAAAAGGAGGAGAGAGAGAGAGTTATATTGGGGTCAGGGTGAACAGGAGGAGGAGAGAGAGATAGTTATATTGGGGTCAGGGTGAACAGGAGGAGAGGAGAGAGAGAGTTATATTGGGCTCAGGGTGAACATGAGGAGGAGAGAGAGATAGTTATATTGGGATCAGGGTGAACAGGAGGAGAGGAGAGAGAGAGTTATATTGGGGTCAGGGTGAACAGGAGTAGAGGAGAGAGAGAGAGCGTTAAATTTGGGTCAGGGTGAACAGGAGGAGAGGAGAGAGAGATATATATTGGGGTCAGGCTAAACAGGAGGAGAGGATAGAGAGAGAGAGAGTTATATTGGGGTCAGGGTGAACAGGAGGAGTGGAGAGAGAGAGAGAGTTGTATTGGGTCAGGGTGAACAGGAGGAGAGGAGAGAGAGAGAGTTATATTGGGGTCAGGGTGAACAGGAGGAGAGGAGAGAGAGAGAGAGATATATTGGGTCAGGGTGAACAGGAGGAGAGGAGAGAGAGAGAGTTATATTGGGGCCAGGGTGAACAGGAGGAGAGGAGAGAGAGAGAGAGAGTTATATTGGGTCAGGGTGAACAGGAGGAGAGGAGAGAGAGAAAGTTATATTGGGGTCAGGTTGAACAGGAGGAGAGGAGAGAGAGAGAGAGTTATATTGGGTCAGGGTGAACAGGAGGAGAGGAGAGAGAGAGAGTTATATTGGGGTCAGGGTGAAAACTTCAGTGTCCCCCTCAGTAGGTAAATGTTTTCAGGAAGACGTTGGTCAGGTTACTGAGACAACACAGCTTGTTAGAACAGTCTACCATGGCAGTGTACATAAGGGTCACGTCTCTCTCTGTGGTCAGTGGTTAGAGGTCAACGACCTCAGGTGACCTGTGGCGGTTCTGGTGACGTTGTGTGAAGGTTACATGTCTAACATTTTTGTTTTTTAACATGTGTGATGTTCTGTTGGAATTACTCTTTGACATCGGTCAGCTGTCAGAACAATGCACACAGAGGAATGTTGGTGTTTGTGTGGTGTCACGTGTGCAGAGTTTAGACCTCTCTCTCTCGCTCTCTCTCTCTCTCTCTCTCTCTCTATCTCTCTCTCTCTCTGTCTCTGTCTCTCTCTGTCTCTCTGTCTCTCTCTCTCTCTCTCTCTCTCTCTCTCTGTCTCTGTCTCTCTCTCTCTCTCTCTCTCTCTCTCACTCTCTCTCTCTACTCTCCCTCCCTCTCCCTCTCTCTCTCTCTCTCTCTCTCTCTCTCTCTCTCTCTCTCTCTCTCTCTCTCTCTCTCTCTCTCTCTTTCTCTCTACTACTCTCCATCCCTCCCCAGATCTCTCTTTCTTTCTCTCTCAATCCCTCTCTCCACCTCTCTCTTGTATATGCTTGGTATCTTAATTGCTGTTAATCATTACATTACCAGGAGAACGAGGTGCAAATTAAATAATGAGAGGAAAACAAACATTGATGTTAATTGATAGAGCCGCTTGCAGGGAGGCGTCAAGTACCAAAATGGTTTCAATACATCCTGATTAACCTTCATTTGCATAAATTAATCAAGGACAATTAGAAATTAAGATCATCACTAGCAAGGCAGATCGTTTCCTCCTGTGTGTATGCGTGTGAGAGAGAGAGAGAGAGAGGGAGGGAGAGAGAGACATAGAGAGAGCGAGAGAGAGAGAGAGAGAGAGAGAGAGAGAGAGAGAGAGAGAGAGAGAGAGAGAACGGTATGAGCAGTCATGTGGATGCGTTGGAGACAGCACTACTGGAAGGGACGTGTTGATCTGTGTCCCCTAAGTTATCATCACATTTGTAATCACACAGCTTGTCTGAACTAAACATTTCAATTAAGCATCACTGCAAAACTAACATTTACATACAGTGCCTTGCGAAAGTATTCGGCCCCCTTGAACTTTGCTGTCTTTTGCCACATTTCAGGCTTCAAACATAAAGATATAAAACTGTATTTTTTGTGAAGAATCAACAACAAGTGGGACACAATCATGAAGTGGAACGACATTTATTGGATATTTCAAACTTTTTTAACAAATCAAAAACTGAAAAATTGGGCGTGCAAAATTATTCAGCCCCTTTACTTTCAGTGCAGCAAACTTTCTCCAGAAGTTCAGTGAGGATCTCTGAATGATCCAATGTTGACCTAAATGACTAATGATGATAAATACAATCCACCTGTGTGTAATCAAGTCTCCGTATAAATGCCCCTGCACTGTGATAGTCTCAGAGGTCCGTTAAAAGCGCAGAGAGCATCATGAAGAACAAGGAACACACCAGGCAGGTCCGAGATACTGTTTTGAAGAAGTTTAAAGCCGGATTTGGATACAAAAAGATTTCCCAAGCTTTAAACATCCCAAGGAGCACTGTGCAAGCGATAATATTGAAATGGAAGGAATATCAGACCACTGCAAATCTACCAAGACCTGGCCGTCCCTCTAAACTTTCAGCTCATACAAGGAGAAGACTGATCAGAGATGCAGCCAAGAGGCCCATGATCACTCTGGATGAACTGCAGAGATCTACAGCTGAGGTGGGAGACTCTGTCTATAGGACAACAATCAGTCGTATATTGCACAAATCTGGCCTTTATGGAAGAGTGGCAAGAAGAAAGCCATTTCTTAAAGATATCCATAAAAAGTGTCATTTAAAGTTTGCCACAAGCCACCTGGGAGACACACCAAACATGTGGAAGAAGGTGCTCTGGTCAGATGAAACCAAAATTGAATTTTTTGGCAACAATGCAACACGTTATGTTTGGCGTAAAAGCAACACAGCTGAACACACCATCCCCACTGTCAAACATGGTGGTGGCAGCATCATGGTTTGGGCCTGCTTTTCTTCAGCAGGGACAGGGAAGATGGTTAAAATTGATGGGAAGATGGATGGAGCCAAATACAGGACCATTCTGGAAGAAAACCTGATGGAGTCTGCAAAAGACCTGAGACTGGGACAGAGATTTGTCTTCCAACAAGACAATGATCCAAAACATAAAGCAAAATCTACAGTGGAATGGTTCAAAAATAAACATATTCAGGTGTTAGAATGGCCAAGTCAAAGTCCAGACCTGAATCCAATCGAGAATCTGTGGAAAGAACTGAAAACTGCTGTTCACAAATGCTCTCCATCCAACCTCACTGAGCTCGAGCTGTTTTGCAAGGAGGAATGGGAAAAAAATTCAGTCTCTCGATGTGCAAAACTGATAGAGACATACCCCAAGCGACTTACAGCTGTAATCGCAGCAAAAGGTGGCGCTACAAAGTATTAACTTAAGGGGGCTGAATAATTTTGCACGCCCAATTTTTCAGTTTTTGATTTGTTAAAAAAGTTTGAAATATCCAATAAATGTCGTTCCACTTCATGATTGTGTTCCACTTGTTGTTGATTCTTCACAAAAAAATACAGTTTTATATCTTTATGTTTGAAGCCTGAAATGTGGCAAAAGGTCGCAAAGTTCAAGGGGGCCGAATACTTTCGCAAGGCACTGTATAAGAGTATTGGGAATCATCCCTAGATGGTGGCGTTCCTCCTCTCTAACCCCATGGGGATGTGGCCGGGGAGGGGGAGACTGTGGAAGGGGAGGGGGGAGACTGTGGACGGGGAGGGGGGAGACTGTGGACAGGGAGGGGGGAGACTGTGGATGGTGAGGGGGGAGACTGTGGACGCGGAGGGGGGAGACTGTGGATGGTGAGGGGGGGGACTGTGGACAGGGAGGTGGGAGACTGTGGACAGGGAGGGGGGAGACTGTGGACGATGAGGGGGAGACTGTGGACAGGGAGGGGGGAGACTGTGGATGGTGAGGGGGGAGACTGTGGACAGGGAGGGGGGAGACTGTGGATGGTGAGGGGGGAGACTGTGGACAAGGAGGGGGGAGACTGTGGACAGGGAGGTGGGAGACTGTGGACAGGGAGGGGGGAGACTGTGGACGGTGAGGGGGGAGACTGTGGACAGGGAGGGGGGAGACTGTGGACGATGAGGGGGGAGACTGTGGACAGTGAGGGGGGAGACTGTGGATGGTGAGGTGGGAGACTGTGGACAGGGAGGGGGGAGACTGTGGATGGTGAGGGGGGAGACTGTGGCCGGTGTAGTAAAGCAGTGTAATCTGATAATAGCAGTATGGCCACTGTTCCTGTCTGCCTCCTGGGAGACTCAGCACTTCTCTCCCTCCAGCCAGCGCTGATCTGGCAGCACACAGAGCCCACCTATCGATCAGCCCTTCTTCCCTCTGGCCCTCCCTCCCTCTCAGCTATATATGAGAGCTGGGGACTGGGTGAGGAGGACAGAGGGGGTGAGATGAGTGACTAGGGGTGACAACGGACGACAGAGGGGGGCCCACTGGGTTTTGCTCATTCAAGCATGCCAAACATTCATTTATAGACAATATTCTAACAGGCAATCTGCAGTAAATATTCATTCTGATTTCCAAGACTCTTTCTCTCCACTGCTCTCTCTCTCATCTCTGTTTTTCTTGCGCCTGCTGTGAGAATTTTGTGCAACTTCCGGCGAGCATTTACAGTGAACACAATAGACTATTGTGGCTATTTGAGCATAATGTAGGCTTACCTACAAAACCAACGGTATATGTTCTAGCCTACAATTGCCAATATGTGGTATTCGATGCAGGCCTACATTGCATTAGACTTTTAGAAACATTTTTACATCATGAAGGCCTTGACATTAATTCATTATTTTCTGCTTGGTCTGTAACTCCATTGGCCAAATAGGTGACTATTAATTGCATTGTATAGTGTTGTATGATGCAAGAAATCACTTTACGAAACACAATGTATTAATATCACCATACAGTGAATTAGACACTGTAGGCTACCCCTCTGGTCTATTGGCTCATTTTCATATTCGATCATGTCTCAAAATAAAACACTGCCCCTTTAATTAAGACATCAGGTTTTTACCTGACTGGCTTTTCAAAGACACCTTGAAATGTAGCCTACACTTTTTTTGTGCTCTTGTAGGAAGCAGTAACTCCCCATGGTTGACCTCTACTTATCTATTGGCTGATAACTGGGCTAATAACTGGGCTAATAACTGGGCTAATAACAGGGCTAATAACTGGGCTAATAACTGGGCTAATAACTGGGCTAATAACAGGGCTAATAACTGGGCTAATAACTCGCTAATAACTCGCTAGTAACTGGGCTAATAACTGGGCTAATAACTGGGCTAATCACTTGCTAATAACTCGCTAGTAGCTCGCTAGTAACTCGGCTAATAACTGGGCTAATAACTCGCTAGTAACTGGGCTAATAACTCGCTAATAACTCGCTAATAACTCGCTAGTAACTGGGCTAATAACTGGGCTTAATAACTGGGCTAATAACTGGGCTAATAACTGGGCTAATAACTGGGCTAATCACTCGCTAATAACTCGCTAGTAGCTCGCTAGTAACTCGGCTAATAACTGGGCTAATAACTCGCTAATAACTCGCTAGTAGCTCGCTAGTAACTGGGCTAATAACTCGCTAATAACTCGCTAGTAGCTCGCTAGTAACTGGGCTAATAACTCGCTAGTAGCTCGCTAGTAACTGGGCTAATAACTTGCTAATAACTCGCTAGTAGCTCGCTAGTAACTGGGCTAATAACTCGCTAATAACTCGCTAGTAGCTCGCTAGTAACTGGGCTAATAACTCGCTAGTAGCTCGCTAGTAACTGGGCTAATAACTCGCTAGTAGCTCGCTAGTAACTGGGCTAATAACTCGCTGGTAACTGGGCTAATAACTTGCTAACTAGCAAAGAATATCAACAAATATGCGTCTCTGCTCTCTGATCTGAACTGATCTGAAAAGGCATTCACTTGCTGTTTATTGAAAGACCCGCTGGGTCAATATAATATATAAGTCTACTCCATTGCGTTCTGCCTTCGGCCTATAACAAAATCGTAGACTCAATCTTGGAAAGTGAAATTAGTTTTGGTGTGTTGCATTGAAAAGGAGCCTGATATAATGTTAATTCGATCACAGACAAGCAAGTTGATATCTATAGCGCCTGTCTGTGCGGTAGGGTACTTATTCTGACCGGCAGGGTATTTATTCTGACCGGCAGGGTATTTATTCTGCGCTGCAGGGTATTTAATCTGTCTGGCAGGGTATTTCTTCTGACCGGCAGGGTATTTATTCTGACCGGCAGGGTATTTATTCTGCGTGGCAGGGTATTTATTCTGACCGGCAGGGTATTTATTCTGACCGGCAGGGTATTTATTCTGAGTGGCAGAGCATTTATTCTGACCGGCAGGGTATTTATTCTGACCTGCAGGGTATTTATTCTGATCGGCAGGGTATTTATTCTGACTGGCAAGGTATTTATTCTGTGCGGCAGGGTATTTATTCTGACCGGCAGGGTATTTATTCTGCGTGTCAGGGTATTTATTCTGCATGGCAGGGTACTTATTCTGACCGGCAGGGTATTTATTCTTACCGGCAGGGTACTTATTCTGACCCGCAGGGTATTTATTCTGCGCGGGAGGGTATTTATTCTGACCGGCAGGGTATTTATTCTGACCGGCAGGGTATTTATTCTGCGTGGCAGGGTATTTATTCTGACCGGCAGGGTATTTATTCTGCGCGGCAGGGTATTTATTCTGCGTGGCAGGGTATTTATTCTGAGTGGCAGGGCATTTATTCTGACCGGCAGGGTATTTATTCTGACCTGCAAGGTATTTATTCTGTGCGGCAGGGTATTTATTTTGACCGGCAGGGTATTTATTCTGCATGGCAGGGTACTTATTCTGACCCGCAGGGTATTTATTCTGCGCGGGAGGGTATTTATTCTGACCGGCAGGGTATTTATTCTGCGCGGCAGGGTATTTATTCTGCGTGGCAGGGTATTTATTCTGAGTGGCAGGGCATTTATTCTGACCGGCAGGGTATTTATTCTGACCTGCAAGGTATTTATTCTGTGCGGCAGGGTATTTATTCTTAACGGCAGGGTATTTATTCTGCGTGGCAGGGTATTTATTCTGCGTGGCAGGGTATTTATTCTGAGTGGCAGGGCATTTATTCTGACCGGCAGGGTATTTATTCTTACTGGCAAGGTATTTATTCTGTGCGGCAGGGTATTTATTCTTAACGGCAGGGTATTTATTCTGCGTGGCAGGGTATTTATTCTGACCTGCAGGGTATTTATTCTGTGCGGCAGGGTATTTATTCTGACCGGCAGGGTATTTATTCTGACCGGCAGGGTATTTATTCTGACCGGCAGGGCATTTATTCTGACCGGCAGGGTATTTATTCTGCGTGGTAGGGTATTTATTCTGACAGGCAGGGTATTTATTCTGGCATGGCAGGGTATTTATTCTGACCGGCAGGGTATTTATTCTGACCGGCAAGGTATTTATTCTGCATGGCAGGGTACTTATTCTGACCGGCAGGGTATTTATTTTGTGCGGCAGGGTATTTATTCTGCGTGGCAGGGTATTTATTCTGACCGGCAGGGTATTTATTCTGCGCGGCAGGGTATTTATTCTGACCGGCAGGGTATTTATTCTGACCGGCAGGTTATTTATTCTGCATGGCAGGGTACTTATTCTGACCGGCAGGGTATTTATTCTTACCGGCAGGGTATTTTTTTTGACCGGCAGGGTATTTATTCTGCATGGCAGGGTACTTATTCTGACCCGCAGGGTATTTATTCTGCGCGGGAGGGTATTTATTCTGACCGGCAGGATATTTATTCTGCGTGGCAGGGTATTTATTCTGACCGGCAGGGTATTTATTCTGCGCGGCAGGGTATTTATTCTGACCAGCAGGGTATTTATTCTGCGTGGCAGGGTATTTATTCTGACCGGCAGGGTATTTATTCTGCGTGGCAGGGTGTTTATTCTGACCGGCAGGGTATTTATTCTGACCGGCAGGGTATTTATTCTGCGCGGCAGGGTATTTATTCTGACCGGCAGTCCTGGAGGAGGTGCTTGGCTTCTCAGACAGAACATTGACCAGCTCACTAACCTTAAGAGGAAAGTAACCTGTGACCTATGTATTGCCTTAAACTCGCTCATCTTACCTCTTACCTACCTTATCTTACCTCTTACCTACCTTATCTTACCTCTTACCTACCTCATCTTACCTCTTACCTACCTCATCTTACCTCTTACCTACCTTATCTTACCTCTTACCTACCTCATCTTACCTCTTACCTACCTCATCTTACCTCTTACCTACCTCATCTTACCTCTTACCTACCTCATCTTACCTCTTACCTACCTCATCTTACCTCTTACCTACCTCATCTTACCTCTTACCTACCTCATCTTACCTCTTACCTACCTCATCTTACCTCTTACCTACCTCATGTTACCTCTTACCTACCTTATCTTACCTCATTTGCACTCACTGTTTGTGTTTTCTTTTATCCCTATTGTGTTTTAGACTGTATGTTTTGTTTACTCCATGTGTAACTCTGTGTTGTTGTATGTGTCGAACTGCTTTACTTTATCTTGGCCAGGTCGCACTTGTAAATGAACTAGCCTACCTGGTCTCAACTAGCCTACCTGGTTAAATAAAGGTGAAATTAAAACAAAACATTTAAAAAGAGGGTCCAGTAAACCAAACGTCACTGGTTCGAGTTCCCAAGCCGACTAAGTGAAAAAAAGTGCCTCTGAAGTTTCACCCATGAGAAGGGTGCTTAGCCCTAATTGCTCCTGTAAGTCACTCTGGATAAGAGTGACTGCTAAAATCTAATGTTTCTGCTCCGATGCTAAAGGCTGCAAATATCCCTGGGGAGATATTTTCCAGTTGCTCTTCTTTCTCTCTCTCTTTCTCCGTTTATTAAGGTCACTTTTTTTGGTTAATTGCACACAAGGTCCAACCGAAATTTGACTTGGGCTTTTAACCCCTGTGAATGACACACAACCCAGGTTTTGGAGAGGTGCGGGCTGCTGTTGTCATGGTGGGTTAAGTGCCGTTCTCAAGGGCACATCGGCAGGCGATGTCATCTAGGATTTGACACCAGCAACCCTCCGGTTCCATGTCACCCTCTTTTCCTTTTCCATGTCTCCAAATGACTTGTCAATTACCATGGTAACCACAGAGAGGGAAAAAATACACCTCAACCAGATAAATCAAAATGGACATTCCCCTCAGAAGCCCAGCTTGGAAAACAAGTAGTTCAATGTGTGTGTGTGTGTGTGTGTGTGTGTGTGTGTGTGTGTGTCTCTGTGTCTCTGTGTGTGTGTAATGTTATCCTGTGTGTGTGTTTTTGGGACAAAGAAAGTACATGTGTTTAGTGGGGTGCTGTAATAGCAACTCATTGCTATCTGTTCACGCTAGTGTGTTTCCACGCCCAGACCATCCAGCACTAATGTTATCCTCCAGTAATGTTATCCTCCAGTAATAATGTTATCCTCGAGTAATAATGTTATCCTCCAGTAATGTTATCCTCCAGCACTAATGTTATCCTCCAGTAACAATGTCATCCTCCAGTACTAAAGTTATCCTCCAGTAATAATGTCCTCCTCCAGTACTAATGTTAGCCTCCAGTAATAATGTCATCCTCCAGTACTAATGTTATCCTCCAGTACTAATGTCATCCTCCAGCACTAATGTTATCCTAAAGTAATGTTATCCTCCAGCTCTAATGTTATCCTCTGGTACTATTGTTATCCTCCAGTAATGTTATCCTCTGGTGCTAATGTTATCCTCCAGTAATGTTATCCTCCAGTACTAATGTTATCCTCCAGTAATGGTATCCTCCAGTACTAATGTTATCCTAAAGTAATAATGTTATCCTACAGTACTAATGTTATCCTCCAGTATTGTTATCCTCTGGTACAATGGTTATCCTAAAGTAATGTTATCCTCCAGCTCTAATGTTATCCTAAAGTAATAATGTTATCCTACAGTACTAATGGTATCCTCCAGTACTAATGTTATCCTCCAGTACTAATGTTATCCTAAAGTAGTAATGTTATCCTACAGTACTAATGGTATCCTCCAGTACTAATGTTAGTCTCCAGTAATGGTATCCTCCAGTACTAATGTTATCCTCCAGTAATGGCATCCTCCAGTACTAATGTTATCCTCCAGTACTAATGTTATCCTACAGTACTAATGTTATCCTCCAGTAATGTTATCCTCCAGTAATGTTATCCTCCAGCACTAATGTTATCCTCCAGTACTAATGTTATCCTCCAGTACTAATGTTATCCTCCAGTAATGTTATCCTCCAGCTCTAATGCTATCCTCCAGTAGTGTTATCCTCCAGTGATAATGTTATCCTCCAGTAATGTTATCCTCCAGTTGTGTTATCCTCCAGTGCTAATGTTATCCTCCAGTAATGTTGTCCTCCAGTACTAATGTTATCCTCCAGTACTAATTGTATCCTCCAGTACTAATGTTATCCTCCGGTAATGTTATCCTCCAGTGCCAATGTTATCCTCCGGTAATGTTATCCTCCAGTAATGGTATCCTCCAGCAATGTTATCCTCCAGTACTAATGTAGGGAATAGGATGCCATTTGGGACGCAGACATAGAAGCAGAGGCCAATTAAATTGTCTCTAATTACACAGTAGCCTCAAGATAGCATGGCTGTGTGTGTAACACCTGGTCGGAGTGTGTGTGAGACATGTACACACTCATACACACACGACGTAACGACACACACACACACACACACGCACACGCACACGCACACGCACACGCACACACACACACACACACACACACACACACACACACACACACACACACACACACACACACACACACACACAGCTCTGCCATGCTTTACTAAGCAGTGGGTGGTTCCCTCCCTGCCTCTCCTCTCTCTCTCTCTCTGTACTTAATTACGACAGCAGCACTTACCAGGAAATGAAATTATATGAATGTCATTCATCTTATAATATTAGGGCAGTGATCACATGGTGGTCTAGCGTACACAGCAATATTATCACACATCACACCACCAAGACACAGATTATAGTAGCTGTCAGACATACACTGATACTGTACTGCGGAGTGTGTGTGTGTGTGTGTGTGAGTGTGTGTGTGTGTGTGTGTATGTGTATGTGAGTGTGTGTGTGTGTGTGTGTGTGTGTGTGTGTGTGTGTGTGTGTGTGTGTGTGTGTGTGTGTGTGTGTGTGTGTGTAATGTGTTAGATTGTCTAGACAGTGTGTTCTCAGTGCATATTCTTCAGCCACTCATTACACTGTTGTGTATCAAATACCTTCTCTGTCTGATTCTTCTCAATTCTCATCCCTCTATCTTCATCCCTCTATTTTTCATCCCTCTATCGTTCATGCATCTATCATCCAATCTATCTTTCATCCCTCTATATTTGTATCTCTTTCCTCTGCAAATTACAAGTTTCTGCATAAACACCACACATCCTCATTTCTCTAACCCTCTCTATCCTCCCTCTCTATATCCTTCTCTATCCCATCTATGCCTCATCCCCCCCTGCTCTTGTCCATGGCAATCTTGCATATCTGTCAGTACTCTATGTAACCTGTGTAGAGTTATGACTATTTAATGCATCTGGAATGGCTGCAGGGCTGCTATCCTAGCTGAATAGCTGACCATGATAGTCCTAGAGGAGAGGAGAGGAGAGGAGAGGAGAGGAGAGGAGAGGAGAGGAGAGGAGAGGAGAGGAGAGGAGAGTGGGATTGAGGAGAGGAGGGTGGGATAGAGATGAGAGAGGAGAGGAGAGGGGGATAGAGGAGAGAAGAGGGGGAGAGAGGAGAGGAGAGTGAAATAGAGGAGAGGAGAGGGGATAGAGGAGAGGTGAGGGCATAGAGGAGAGGAGAGGGCATAGAGGAGAGGAGGATAGAGGAGAGGAGAGGAGAGGGGAATAGAGGAGAGGAGAAGGGGATAAAAGAGAGGAGAGGAGAGGGGGATAGAGGAGAGGAGAGGGGAATAGAGGAGAGGAGAGGGGGATAGAGGAGAGGAGAGGGGGTAGAGGAGAGGAGAGATGGGTTTGAGGAGAGGAGAGCGGGAGAGAGGAGAGGAGAAGGGGATAGAGGAGAGGAGAGGAGAGGAGAGGAGAGGAGAGGAGAGGAGAGGAGAGGAGAGGAGAGGAGAGGAGAGGGGGATAGAGGAGAGGAGAGGAGAAGGGGATAGAGGAGAAGGGCATAGAGGTGAGGAGAGGAGAAGGGGATAGAGGAGAGGGGGATAGAGGAAAGGAGAGGGGGATAGAGGAGAGGAGAAGGGGATAGAGGAGAGGGGGATAGAGGAGAGGGGAGGGGGAGAGAGGAGGGGAGAGGGGGAGAGAGGAGACGAGAGGGGGATAGAGGAGAGGAGAGGGGGACAGAGGGGAGGAGAGGGGTATAGAGAAGAGGAGATGAGAAGGGGAGAGAGGAGAGGAGAGGGGGAGAGAGGAGAGAAGAAGGGGATAGAGGAGAGGGGGATAGAGGAGAGGAGAGGAGAAGGGGATAGAGGAGAGGAGAGGAGAAGGGGATAGAGGAGAGGAGAGGTGGATAGAGGAGAGGAGAGGAGAGGAGAAGGGGATAGAGGAGAGGAGAAGGGGATAGAGGAGAGGAGAGGGGGATAGAGGAGAGGAGAGGAGAGGGGGATAGAGGAGAGTAGAGGAGAAGGGGATAGAGGAGAGGAGAGAAGAGGGGGATAGAGGAGAGGAGAATGGGATAGAGGAGAGGAGAGGAGAAGGGGATAGAGAGGAGAGGAGAAGGGGATAGATGAGAGGAGAAGGGGATAGAGGAGAGAGGAGAGGAGAGGAGAGGAGAGGAGAGGAGAGGAGAGGAGAGGAGAGGAGAGGAGATGAGAGGAGAGGAGAGGAGAAGGGGATAGAGGAGAGGAGAAGGTGATAGAGGAGAGGAGAGGAGAATGGGATAGAGGAGAGGAGAAGGGGATAGATGAGAGGAGAAGGGGATAGAGGAGAGGAGAAGGGGATAGAGAGGAGGAGAAGGGGATAGAGGAGAGGAGAGGAGAAGGGGATAGAAAGGAGGAGAAGGGGATAGAGGAGAGGAGAGGAGAAGGGGATAGAGGAGAGGAGAGGAGAAGGGGATAGAAAGGAGGAGAGTGTAGTGAAATGTACTCCCCAGGGAGCACATAGATGTGAATTCCTGAGAGGAATTCCTGAGAGGTACGGTATGCCCTTTCAACTTTAGCGTCTACACACACACACACACTCACACACACACACACACACACACACACACACACACACACACACACACACACACACACACACACACACACGCAAACAAACAGACAAACAAACAAACAAACACACACACACGCTCTCTCTTCATGCTTATGCACATGTAATCCTCCAGCTACTGTGAACTGTATCTACATGCTTCATGTATGTAGGATATCTATGAAGTCATATTTACTCAAATGATTCTGGATTCTTGGGGTCTCAGATGTCGAGCTTTCCCAATTCTTAGGCGTTAAAGGTCCCCCTCTTCTCCATTGGATAAGCTAACTACATTATAAAGACACATTTGTCAATTGAAAATGTTAAGCCTGTCTTGCTACCTACCTCAGATCTATGGCATGACACAGGAAAATCCCCCCCCCCCCCCCCCCTCCAATCTCTGTCTCCGAGAGGACGTGTCACTAAAATGGTTCCACGGGGAATCAGACCCTGATGTGGATTTGATCTGCTCTTGGTCGCCGTGAAGACTCAACTTCCACCCTTCTCAACTTCCACCCTTTCAGGGGTCAGGGGTCAGGGGTGAATACAGTGATGATTCCCTGCTATTACCGTTATCCTCTCGTGTGCTTCTTCCTCTCCATTCCACCTTTCTTACTCTATGTTTTTGTTTATTTTAACCTTCATTTAACTAGGCAAGTCAGTTAAGAACAAATTCCTTTTTTACAAGGACGGCTTACCTTGGCCAAACCCTCCCCTAACCCGGACGACGTTGTGTGCCACCCCATGGGACTCCCGGGATCGAACCAGGGTCTGTAGTGTCGCCACTTGCACTGAGATCTAGTGCCGTAGACCGCTGCAGCACTCGGGAGCAAACCTGTCTTTAAAATCAATAACCTGTCTTTAAAATCAATAACCTGTATTTAAAATCAATAACCTGTCTTTAAAATCAATAACCTGTCTCTTTAAAATCAATAATGTCTCTTTAAAATCAATAACCTGTCTTTAAAATCAATAACCTGTCTTTAAAATCAATAACCTGTCTTTAAATTAACTGTCGATGTTGGCATTTGGATTTATTTTCTACTCTCCCCTCTTCCTCTCTGTCTCAGTGTCCCACCTCTCCTCCTCTTCCTCTCTGTCTCAGTGTCCCACCTCTCCACCTCTCCTGCTCTTCCTCTCTGTCTCAGTGTCCCATCTCTCCACCTCTCCTCCTCTTCCTCTCTGTCTCAGCGTCCCACCTATCCTCCTCTTCCTCTCTGTCTCAGTGTCCCACCTCTCCCCCTCTTCCTCTCTGTCTCAGTGTCCCACCTCTCCTCCTCTTCCTCTCTGTCTCAGTGTCCCACCTCTCCACCTCTTCCTCTCTGTCTGTGTCCCACCTCTCCTCCTCTTCCTCTCTGTCTCAACGTCCCACCTCTCCTCCTCTTCCTCTCTCTTTCTCAGTGTCCCACCTCTCCCCCTCTTCCTCTCTGTCTCACCTCTCCTCCTCTTCCTCTCTGTCTCAGCGTCCCACCTCTCCTCCTCTTCCTCTCTGTCTCAGTGTCTCACCACTCCTCCTCTTCCTCTCTGTCTCTGTGTCCCACCTCTCCTCCTCTCCTCCTCTTCCTCTCTGTCTCAGTGTCTCGCCACTCCTCCTCTTCCTCTCTGTCTCTGTGTCCCATCTCTCCACCTCTCCTCCTCTTCCTCTCTGTCTCAGTGTCTCACCACTCCTCCGCTTCCTCTCTCACCACTCCTCTTCCTCTCTGTCTCTGTCTCTGTATCCCACCTCTCCACCTCTCCTCCTCTTTCTCTCTGTCTCAGTGTCTCACCACTCCTCCGCTTCCTCTCTCACCACTCCTCTTCCTCTCTGTCTCAGTGTCTCACCACTCCTCTTCTTCCTCTAACACCACTCCTCTTCCTCTCTGTCTCAGTGTCTCACCACTCCTCCTCTTCCTCTCTGTCTCTGTGTCCCACCTCTCCACCTCTCCTCCTCTTCCTCTCTGTCTCAGTGTCTCACCAATCCTCTTCTTCCTCTCTCACCACTCCTCTTCCTCTCTGTCTCAGTGTCTGACCACTCCTCCTCTTCCTCTCTCACCACTCCTCTTCCTCTATGACCATTACTCATCTTCCTCTCTCTAACTCCTCCTCTTTCTGTTATCCATGAGGATCGATTTAGCCAAACATGATAATGGAGTGTGTGTGTGTGTGTGTGTGTGTGCGTGTGTTTGTGTGTCTGTGTTCTTAACCCCTTTCCATGTTGATCCCCACATTTTGTCATAATCGGCGTACGATTGATTCATGACACATTTTACACCTCTCTAAAGGCTCACTGAGCGACGTCTGCTGTCACAATACTCCTCCTCAAACGTCACTATCTCCATCCCTCACTCTCTCCAACCCTCACTCTCTCAATCCCTCACTCTCTCCATCCCTCACTATCTCCATCCCTCACTCTCTCCATCCCTCACTCTCTCCATCCCTCCATCTCTCTATCACTCACTCTCTCAATCCCTCTCTCTCCATCCCTCTCTCTCCATCCCTCACTCTCTCCATCCCTCTCCCTCACTCTCTCCATCTCTCTCTCTCTCTCTCTTCATCCCTCTCTCTCTCCATCCCTCACTCTCTCCATCCCTCACTCTCTCCATCCATATCCCAATACATCAAACTCTCTCCATCCCTCACTCTCTCCATCCATCCCTCACTCTCTCCATCCCTCACTCTCTCCATCCATCTCCCAATACATCACTCTCTCTCCATCCCTCACTCTCTCCATTCATATCCCAATACATCAAACTCTCTCCATCCCTCACTCTCTCTCTCCCCCTCTCCTTCTAATTTTTCTGGTAATGATCATGTTTGATGAGATTTTGTACGTAATTTATTTTTACTATTTCTTAATCTATACATTTCTTATATATTTGTTTAATCTCTATATTTCTTATATATTTCCAATTCTGTACTTTTCATATATATTTCTGTCTCAGTGTCCCGTAGATTTGTTAAATCTGCTGTTATACTATTTCTAAATAATTTGTATAATTTCTTATTACTTATTATACATTTATTGTTATTTGAATGATTTGCTCTTTCTATTTATGCTTTTTATACACACACACACACACACACACACACACACACACACACACACACACACACACACACACACAGGCGCACACACACACACACACACACACACACACACAGGCGCACACATACACACATACACTGCCTTTCTCTCCTTTTCTTTCCCTACTTCTCCTCTTCAATTCAATCGCTACCTGTCTTCCCTCACTTCTTCTATTCAATCACTACCTGCCCTGCCTCACTTCTTCAATTCAATCACTACCGGCCCTCCCTCCCTCCCTCCCACCCCCACACACACACTCATTCTCACAGTGTTGGTGAGAGACACATCGGACAGGCGGTGCTGAATGTGCAGGAGCTGTCAGGCTATAGCCCCAAACAATAATTAGTGCTGCCTTCAGAGGTAGTGTGTGTGTGTGTGTGTGTGTGTGTGTGTGTGTGTGTGTGTGTGTGTGTGTTTGTGTGTGTGTGTGTGTGTGTGTGTGCGCGTGCGTGCGTGCGTGCGTGTGTGTGTGCGTGCGTGTGTGTGTTTGTGTGTGTGTGTGTGTGTGTGTGTGTGTGTGTGTGTGCTTCCACCTGTGTGTGTCCTGCTAGCCCTGGTTCCAGCCCATGTACTATAGTAGCTGGTAACAGTGTAGATAATGTCCCATTCGGAATACATACCCTGATCAGCACCTGAGATGTACACCAGCCACAGTGGATTCCACAGCAATAAGAGGTTAGAGATTACACTCTACTGGAGAGGAGAGTGGGAGAGGGGGACAGATAGAGAGGGGGGGGGGGGGTGAGAGAAAGGAGAGAGGAAGAGAGATAGTGGAGAAAGAGGGGGACAGATAAAGGGGTATGAGAGAGAGAGGGAGAGAGGAAAGAAAGAAAGAAAGAAAGAAAGAAAGAAAGAAAGAAAGAAAGAAAGAAAGAAAGAAAGAAAGAGGAGAGAAGGAGAGAAGGAAAGAGGAGAGAAGGAATGGAAAATGAGAGAGATAGAGAGATGGAAAATGAGAGAGATGGAAAAGAGAGCGAGGGAGACAGAGAGATAGTTGTTTGTGTAAATGACTTTGGTTGGACCATGTCCTATTTGAGATGAACAGATGTGTGCCTCCATTCCATTTTAATACAAACTCCATTGTAATTATTTTATCTCTCTGTCTTCTTTAACGGGTTCCTCAAGCCACGTCCTGAACAGTTATCCAGCCTGAGCTGGTGAAAGGTGTGTGAATATGGTACACAGAGCTACACACACACACACACACACACACACACAGACACACACACACACACACACACACAAACACACATACTCAAACACACACAGTTTTGGGGTAGGGATATGTACATAGTATTTGATTAAAAACATATTTCAGTAATTTGCTCCAACCTTCGTAGATTTTAATTTCCCCAAACACACTTTTTAAAGTTAGAAAACAGTAATTGATCTGGATTAGATTAGAATGGGATTGGACAGGGATTGGAAAGTGATAAAGTGATTGGACAGGGATTGGACAGGGATTGGACAGGGATTGGACAGGGATTGGACAGGGAATGAACAGGTATTGGACAGGGATTGGACAGGGAATGGACAGGGATTGGACAGGGATTGGACAGGGAAATAGAGTAGCATGTCTCTGTGTTATAGGTATGCTGAATGTGAGTGTTAAGATGTTGCACTCTGGTCAGCACTAAAGGCAGGCAGGAAGGCAGGCAGGCAGGCAGGGAGGCAGGGAGGGAGACAGTGAGGAAAGGAGGGAGGGAGGCAGGGAGGCAGGGAGGCAGGGAGGCAGGGAGGGAAGGAGGGAGGAAGGCAGGGAGGCAGGGAGGCAGGGAGGGAAGGAGGGAGGAAGGCAGGCAGGGAGGCAGGGAGGCAGGGAGGGAGGCAGGGAGGAAGGCAGGCAGGCAGGCAGGCAGGCAGGCAGGCAGGCAGGCAGGCAGGCAGGCTGGCAGGCAGGCAGGCAGGCAGGCAAGCAGGCAGGCAGGCAGGGAGGAAGGAAGGCAGGCAGGCAGGCAGGCAGGCAGGCAGGCAGGCAGGCAGGCAGGCAGGCAGGCAGGGAGGCAGGCAGGCAGGCAGGCAGGCAGGCAGGCAGGCAGGGAGGCAGGGAGGGAGACAGTGAGGAAAGGAGGGAGGGAGGCAGGGAGGCAGGGAGGCAGGGAGGCAGGGAGGGAAGGAGGGAGGAAGGCAGGGAGGCAGGGAGGCAGGGAGGGAAGGAGGGAGGAAGGCAGGCAGGGAGGCAGGGAGGCAGGGAGGGAGGCAGGGAGGAAGGCAGGCAGGCAGGCAGGCAGGCAGGCAGGCAGGCAGGCTGGCAGGCAGGCAGGCAGGGAGGAAGGAAGGCAGGCAGGCAGGCAGGCAGGCAGGCAGGCAGGCAGGCAGGCAGGCAGGGAGGCAGGCAGGCAGGCAGGCAGGCAGGCAGGCAGGCAGGGAGGCAGGGAGGGAGACAGTGAGGAAAGGAGGGAGGGAGGCAGGGAGGCAGGGAGGCAGGGAGGCAGGGAGGGAAGGAGGGAGGAAGGCAGGGAGGCAGGGAGGCAGGGAGGGAAGGAGGGAGGAAGGCAGGCAGGGAGGCAGGGAGGCAGGGAGGGAGGCAGGGAGGAAGGCAGGCAGGCAGGCAGGCAGGCAGGCAGGCAGGCAGGCAGGCAGGCTGGCAGGCAGGCAGGCAGGCAGGCACGCAGGCAGGCAGGCAGGGAGGAAGGAAGGCAGGCAGGCAGGCAGGCAGGCAGGCAGGCAGGCAGGCAGGCAGGCAGGGAGGCAGGCAGGCAGGCAGGCAGGCAGGCAGGCAGGCAGGCAGGCAGGGAGGCAGGGAGGGAGACAGTGAGGAAAGGAGGGAGGGAGGCAGGGAGGCAGGGAGGCAGGGAGGCAGGGAGGGAAGGAGGGAGGAAGGCAGGGAGGCAGGGAGGCAGGGAGGGAAGGAGGGAGGAAGGCAGGCAGGGAGGCAGGGAGGCAGGGAGGGAGGCAGGGAGGAAGGCAGGCAGGCAGGCAGGCAGGCAGGCAGGCAGGCAGGCTGGCAGGCAGGCAGGCAGGCAGGCAGGCAGGCAAGCAGGCAGGCAGGCAGGGAGGAAGGAAGGCAGGCAGGCAGGCAGGCAGGCAGGCAGGCAGGGAGGCAGGCAGGCAGGCAGGCAGGCAGGCAGGCAGGCAGGCAGGCAGGCAGGCAGGCAGGCAGGCAGGCAGGCAGGCAGGGAGGGAGGGAGGGAGGGAGGGAGGGAGGGAGGGAGGGAGGGAGGGAGGGAGGGAGGGAGGGAGGGAGGGAGGGAGGGAGGGAGGGAGGGAGGGAGGGAGGGAGGGAGGGAGGCAGGAAGGCAGGCAGGGACCATCCGGACCATATATTATTCAACTAGCTGTTATTTACCTCTTCTAACATCTGTCTATGCCTTACACAGCCAAATAATCTGGAGAGGAGAGGGTACAGAATGGGGAGGGAGCGGAGGAGAAGAGAGGGTACAGAATGGGGAGGGAGCGAAGGAGAAGAGAGGGTACAGAATGGGGAGGGAGCGGAGGAGAAGAGAGGGTACAGATTGGGGAGGGAGCGAAGGAGAAGAGAGGGTACAGAATGGGGAGGGAGCGGAGGAGAAGAGAGGGTACAGAATGGGAAGGGAGTGGAGGAGAAGAGAGGGTACAGAATGGGAAGTGAGCGGAGGAGAAGTGAGGGTACAGAATGGGGAGGGAGCAGAGGAGAAGAGAGGGTACAGAATGGGAAGGGAGTGGAGGAGAAGGGGGAGGGAGCGGATGAGAAAGGGGAGGGAGTGGAGTAGAAAGGGGAGGGAGCGGAGGAGAAAGGGGAGGGAGCGGAGGAGAAGGGGGAGGGAGCGGAGGACCTGCCCATGGTCTAATCCAGTGACAGAAAGTTGTTTTAGAGATTTCTGTTTTAAGCCAATCACAACCCTTAGCCCTTACCTTAACCAATCAGAGTTAATACCTAACCTTAACCTTTCCCTTTACCAATCAGAGTTCATGCCTAACCTTAACCTTTATCTTAACCAATCAGAGTTAATACCTAATCTTAACCTTTATTTTAACCATTCAGAGTGAATGCCTAACCTTAACCCTTACCTTAACCATTCAGAGTGAATGCCAAACCTTAACCATTACCTTAACCATTCTGAGTTAACGCCTAACCTTATGAATGTAGAGTTAATGACTAAACTTAACCCTATCCTGTAGCATAACCCTAAACGTAACCCTATCATGTACCATAACCCTAAACTTAACCCTATCCTGTACCATAACCCTAAATTTAACCCTATCCTGTACCATAACCCTAAACTTAACCCAATTGGACAGGGAAATAGAGTAGCATGTCTGTGTGTGTTATAGTTATGCTGAATGTGAGTGTTAACCCTGATCCAAACCCTAATTTTAAACCTAACCCTAAACCTAACCCTAAACCTAAACCTAACCCTAAAACTAACTCCTAAGCGTAAAATAGCAATTTTCCTTGTGGGGACCTAAAAAATGACAGAATTTTCATTGATTTTTACTATCCTTGTGAAGACTTCTGGTACCCACAAGGATAGTCAATTAAAACACAAACACACACACAGACAAACACACACACACCTGTGTTCTGCTGTGTCTCTGAATGATGAACAGAGCCAGTCTATCTGGGGACAGAACATTGAAAACAACCTGTTTCTGTAATGTCTGGTGTAATGTGAGAGTTTTACCCGGAATGACTGATAGCGCTGTGAAGTATTTATGAGTGAGGCGGGTTGTGTATTTTCAACTTCAGTCGTTTACAGAAGATGTTGTCTGGTACCTCACGGTGCTCATTCAGGTCTAGATTCGCAAGCACGCACACACACACACACACACACACACACACACACACACACACACACACTAACACACACACACACTAACACACACACAGACACACACATACACAATGCAAATAGTCCGGGTAGCCATTTGATTACCTGTTCAGGACTCTTTTGGCTTGGGGGTAAAAACTGTTGAGAAGCCTTTTTGTCCTAGACTTGGCACTCTGGTACCGCTTGCCATATGGTAGTAGAGAGAACAGTCTATGACTGGGGTGGCTGGGGTCTTTGACAATTTTTAGGGCCTTCCTCTGACACCGCCTGGTATAGAGGTCCTGGATGGCAGGAAGCTTGGCCCCAGTGATATACTGGGCCGTTCGCACTACCCTCTGTAGTGCCTTGCGGTCGGAGGCCGAGCAGTTGCCAAACCAGGCAGTGATGCAACCGGTCAGGATGCTCTCGATGTTGCAGCTGTAGAACCTTTTGAGGATCTCAGGACCCATGCCAAATCTTTTTAGTTTCCTGAGGGGGAATAGGCATTGTCTTGCCCTGTTCACGACTGTCTTGGTGTGTGTGTGTGTGTGTATTTGTTTGCTGTGAGTGGGAAAGTGTGTCACATATCTTAGGTCTTCACTAAGTTACTCGTCGTCTTTGTGTCACCACTTTGTGTGAATTAACTGCTGTGTGTCTGTCTGTGATTACAGAGGAGCTAAACGACCCTATGTTTTCTCTGTTCCTTTGGCTCTACCCTTCCTCTCTTTCAGTTTTAACTTGATATTTCTCTTCCATCTCTCTCAACAGTAATCACTTCATTCCCCATGTTGTTTTCACTCCCCACCCTCTGTCCCTCCTCCATTTAACCTCTCTCCCCAGCGTCACCTTTGGCATGTCTTGTAGAAAACTAATTTGATTGGGCAGAGTGCTTGCCAGTCAATATTTCTGCCTCAACTTACTGAGACGGGAGAGAGCTGGGGTTTCTGGGTAGTAGAACTCAGACAGGAACTTGGCACCTGACGCAGGCCAACAACACACCAACTCCTCTCCTTCTCCTACATTCTATATTCTATTGTTCATTCGCTTGCCTTCTTTTTCCATCTCTCTCTCTCTCTGTTTATACCTCTTACATGGTAGGTCTCTCCATCTTTCACATCTCTAGAGTCCCTTGTCAGATGTGTTTCATGTTTCAGACCAAAGTCGTTTTCAGTTGAATCATTGAAATATTGCATTTCAGTTGTCAACGTAAATTGACGGGAATTTGAAGTCTGTACAGGTTGATAGTTGATGGGTTTAAATTAACAGGAAGTTGAACTGTTTACACGTGGATAGTTGATGGGTTTAAATAAACAGGAAGTGGAAGTGTTTACATGTGGATAGTTGGTGGGTTTACATTAACAGGAAGTGGAAGTGTTTACATGTGGATAGTTGGTGGGTTTACATTAACAGGAAGTGGAAGTGTTTACTCGTGGATAGTTGGTGGGTTTACAATAACAGGAAGTGGAAGTGTTTACATGTGGATAGTTGGTGGGTTTACATTAACAGGAAGTGGAAGTGTTTACATGTGGATAGTTGGTGGGTTTACATTAACAGGAAGTGGAAGTGTTTACATGTGGATAGTTGGTGGGTTTGCATTAACAGGAAGTGGAAGTGTTTACATGTGGATAGTTGGTGGGTTTACATTAACAGGAAGTGGAAGTGTTTACATGTGGATAGTTGGTGGGTTTACATTAACAGGAAGTGGAAGTGTTTACATGTGGATAGTTGGTGGGTTTACATTAACAGGAAGTGGAAGTGTTTACTCGTGGATAGTTGGTGGGTTTACAATAACAGGAAGTGGAAGTGTTTACATGTGGATAGTTGGTGGGTTTACATTAACAGGAAGTGGAAGTGTTTACATGTGGATAGTTGGTGGGTTTACATTAACAGGAAGTGGAAGTGTTTACATGTGGATAGTTGGTGGGTTTACATTAACAGGAAGTGGAAGTGTTTACATGTGGATAGTTGGTGGGTTTACATTAACAGGAAGTGGAAGTGTTTACATGTGGATAGTTGGTGGGTTTACATTAACAGGAAGTGGAAGTGTTTACTCGTGGATAGTTGGTGGGTTTACAATAACAGGAAGTGGAAGTGTTTACATGTGGATAGTTGGTGGGTTTACATTAACAGGAAGTGGAAGTGTTTACATGTGGATAGTTGGTGGGTTTACATTAACAGGAAGTGGAAGTGTTTACATGTGGATAGTTGGTGAGTTTACATTAACAGGAAGTGGAAGTGTTTACATGTGGATAGTTGGTGGGTTTACATTAACAGGAAGTGGAAGTGTTTACATGTGGATAGTTGGTGGGTTTACATTAACAGGAAGTGGAAGTGTTTACATGTGGATAGTTGGTGGGTTTACATTAACAGGAAGTGGAAGTGTTTACATGTGGATAGTTGGTGAGTTTACATTAACAGGAAGTGGAAGTGTTTACATGTGGATAGTTGGTGGGTTTACATTAACAGGAAGTGGAAGTGTTTACATGTGGATAGTTGGTGGGTTTACATTAACAGGAAGTGGAAGTGTTTACATGTGGATAGTTGGTGGGTTTACATTAACAGGAAGTGGAAGTGTTTACATGTGGATAGTTGGTGGGTTTACATTAACAGGAAGTGGAAGTGTTTACTCGTGGATAGTTGGTGGGTTTACAATAACAGGAAGTGGAAGTGTTTACATGTGGATAGTTGGTGGGTTTACATTAACAGGAAGTGGAAGTGTTTACATGTGGATAGTTGGTGGGTTTACATTAACAGGAAGTGGAAGTGTTTACATGTGGATAGTTGGTGGGTTTGCATTAACAGGAAGTGGAAGTGTTTACATGTGGATAGTTGGTGGGTTTACATTAACAGGAAGTGGAAGTGTTTACACGTGGATAGTTGGTGGGTTTACATTAACAGGAAGTGGAAGTGTTTACATGTGGATAGTTGGTGAGTTTACATTAACAGGAAGTGGAAGTGTTTACATGTGGATAGTTGGTGGGTTTACATTAACAGGAAGTGGAAGTGTTTACATGTGGATAGTTGGTGGGTTTACATTAACAGGAAGTGGAAGTGTTTACATGTGGATAGTTGGTGGGTTTACATTAACAGGAAGTGGAAGTGTTTACATGTGGATAGTTGGTGGGTTTACATTAACAGGAAGTGGAAGTGTTTACATGTGGATAGTTGGTGGGTTTACATTAACAGGAAGTGGAAGTGTTTACATGTGGATAGTTGGTGGGTTTACATTAACAGGAAGTGGAAGTGTTTACATGTGGATAGTTGGTGGGTTTACATTAACAGGAAGTGGAAGTGTTTACATGTGGATAGTTGGTGGGTTTAAATTAACAGGAAGTGGAAGTGTTTACATGTGGATAGTTGGTGGGTTTACATTAACAGGAAGTGGAAGTGTTTACATGTGGATAGTTGGTGGGTTTACATTAACAGGAAGTGGAAGTGTTTACATGTGGATGGTTGTGGGTTTACATTAACAGGAAGTGGAAGTGTTTACATGTGGATAGTTGGTGGGTTTACATTAACAGGAAGTGGAAGTGTTTACATGTGGATAGTTGGTGGGTTTAAATTAACAGGAAGTGGAAGTGTTTACATGTGGATAGTTGGTGGGTTTACATTAACAGGAAGTGGAAGTGTTTCCTCGTGGATAGTTGATGGGTTTACATTAACAGGAAGTGGAAGTGTTTCCTCGTGGATAGTTCGTGGGTTTACATTAACAGGAAGTGGAAGTGTTTCCTCGTGGATAGTTGATGGGTTTACATTAACAATGAATGTAAGAGTGTGCAGGTGTTCATAATAAAACATTCTTATTATAATTTTGTATTTATTTTTATTTATTTTTATTTAAATTGACTGGGAATGTAAGAGAGAACAATTAGACAGTTGGTAGGGTTTACATTGACTGGGGATGTAAGAGAGAACAAGTAGACAGTTGGTAGGGTTTACATTGACTGGGGATGTAAGAGAGAACAAGTAGACAGTTGGTAGGGTTTACATTGACCGGGGATGTAAGAGAGAACAAGTAGACAGTTGGTAGGGCTTATTTTGACTGGGAGTGTAACAAGCTGACCAGACAGTGCGCATGTTGATTTTGTCACCCCACAATCAGACGCAATCAGGACAGATAGGTTGAAATATCAAAACAAACTCTGATCCAATTATATTCATTTAGGGACAGTGCGAAAAGCATGAAACATTTATGGCAATTTAGCTAGCTATCTTGCTGTTGCTAGCTCATTTGTCCTGTGATATAAACAGTGGGTTTTTATTTTACCTGAAATGCACAAGGTCCTCTACGCCGACAATTAATTCACAGATAAAATGGTAAACCGAATTTGTTTTTCTTGTTATCTCTCCAATTTTTAAAGCTTATTTTTCTTCCATGGACTTTATTGGCAACCAACTTTACGGTACATTACTACAACCAACGGGAGTGTGGATGTCAGTTCATCTGTCAATCACTCACGTGGGTATATGCTCCTAAAAACCAATGAGGATGTGGGTATATGCTCCTAAAAACCAATGAGGATGTGGGTATATGCTCCTAAAAACCAATGAGGATGTGGGTATATGCTCCTAAAAACCAATGAGGAGACGGTAGAGGCGGGACTTGCAGTGCGTTGAGCGTCACAAATAGCTATTGACTACACAGACGCTCGTTGACGTGCGCAAGCAGTGTGGGTACAACGATTGAATAACGTAGGTGTACATTTATTTTGCAATGCGAGTGGTGTGGTCCGCATGTAACAGTGTGCACATGGACAGTTGGTGGCTTTAAGGATTGCAGACAGTTTTCATTTCATGGCAATCATTGTGTCGGTTGGAGGAGGAAGGACGAGGAATGGAGGAGGTGAGAGAGAGCAGGGCCATTGTTAATGTTGAACAGCAGGACAATCCAAAGACATTAGAGGGGAGTGATGATGGGCCCGGCCTTCCTCCCTTCCTCCCTCTCTCTCTCCTCTCCTTCTCTCTCTCCTCCCCCCCCTCTCTACTGCCCTACACTCCCTTCATCTCTTTCACTCTCTCTCTCTGTCTCTGTCTTTGTCTCTCTCTCTCTACTCCCTGTGGTACAATAGTGACATACCATTTAATAGACTCCCCGCCATGAAACAAACTACCTCAATTAATTCCTCCGACTCAGCCCTGGTCTTTCTCCCATTCTGATCACACACTGCTCTCACACCCCCAGCCAGAGCTCCGAGGGCATGTGTGTGTGTGTGTGTGTGCGTGTGTGTTTGCGCGTGTGATTTCCTTTGTGATACAGGCTAAGTGCAGACCATTTGACTGTCTGTCTCTCCGACCTGTAAGCTGAATGTGGAGAAGACAGACAGGACAGGAATGTGGAGCAGACAGACAGGACAGGAGAATGTGGAGCAGACAGACAGAACAGGTGAATGTGAAGCAGACAGAAAGGACAAGAGAATGAGGAGCAGACAGACAGAAGAATGTGGAGCAGACAGACAGGACAGGAATGTGGACAGACAGGAGAATGTTGATCAGACAGACAGGACAGGAGAATGTGGAGCAGACAGACAGAACAGGTGAATGTGAAGCAGACAGAAAGGACAGGAGAATGAGGAGCAGACAGACAGAAGAATGTGGAGCAGACAGACAGGAGAATGTGGAGCAGACAGACAGGACAGGTGAATGTGGAGCAGACAGACAGGACAGGTGAATGTGGAGCAGACAGACAGGACAGGTGAATGTGGAGCAGACAGACAGGAGAATGTGGAGCAGACAGACAGGAGAATGTGGAGCAGACAGACTGGACAGGAGAATGTGGAGCAGACAGAAAGGACAGGTGAATGTGGAGCAGACAGACAGGAGAATGTGGAGCAGACAGACAGGACAGGTGAATGTGG
>NC_092166.1:79283347-79308347 GCF_045791955.1 Oncorhynchus clarkii lewisi | reverse complement strand
ATTAGCACGAGAGAGAGAGAGAGAAAGTGGTAATTAGCAGGTGAGAGAGAGGGAGAGTGAGGTAATTAGCAGGAGAGAGAGAGGGGGGTAATTAGCAGGAGAGAGAGAGGGAAAGTGAGGTAATTAGCAGGAGAGAGGGAGGTAGTTAGCAGGAGAGAGAGAGAGAGAGAAATGAATTGAATTGAGAGATAATTAGCAGGAGAGAGGGAGAGTGAGGTAATTAGCAGGAGAGAGAAAGAGAGAGAGAGAGTGAGGTAATTAGCAGGAGAGAGAGAGAGAGAGAGAGAGAGAGAGAGAGAGAGAGAGAGAGAGAGATTGAGAGAGAGAGAGAGAGAGAGAGAGAGAGAGGGAGGTAATTAGCAGGATAGAGAGAGAGTGAGCTAATTAGTTGGATAGAGAGAGAGAGAGAGAGAGAGAGAGAGAGAGGGGAGGTAATTAGCAGGATAGAGAGAGAGTGAGCTAATTAGTAGGATAGAGAGAGAGAGAGAGAGAGAGGGAGGTAATTAGCAGGATAGAGAGAGAGAGTGAGCTAATTAGTAGGATAGAGAGAGAGAGAGAGAAACCAAGAAGAGAAACAAGGAAACTAAAGATGGATTTAGAGGAGTAAGTCTTAGAGACTAGAGTGAGACTAAGTTTGCGCTGACAGACTAGAGTGAGACTAAGTTTGCGCTAACAGACTAGAGTGAGACTAAGTTTGCACTAACAGACTAGAGTGAGACTAAGTTTGCACTCAGAGACTAGAGTGAGACTAAGTTTGCACTAACAGACTAGAGCGAGACTAAGTTTGCGCTAACAGACTAGAGCGAGACTAAGTTTGCACTAACAGACTAGAGTGAGACAATGGTGGAAGTTTGCACAAGAAGTCTTTATAAACAAAAAGAGAGAAGTGCACTGATCTACGATACTTCCTGATACAGAATGCAGTGATGTGTACGGAACCTATTCCCCATAAATAAAGGATAGTGCACAGACATGTGTACAGATTTCCAAAGTGCCCTTTTGGGTGGTGGTCTAATTTACCCCTCCTTAACCTTTTCTCTCTCTCTTCCCTTACCCCTCTTCACCACTACGGGTTATCAGTTGTCACCGTGTGGGACCTCACACACGCACGCACGCACACACACACGCACACACACACACACACACACGCTGAATGGCATTTGAAATTCCAGCCCTAACGTGGTTTTATTGTTGAAAGAGTAGCAACAAGCTCTCACAGTCTCACTGCAGAAATAGACGTTCATCCACGTTCTCCAAACGTCAAGTCAACTTGAATGTTAATAGCGCTCACTGTTGGTTTTGAAGGCTTTTCCCGACGTCCTCAGGACATGGATAATTTGGAAGTCAATCTTGAACGACCTGGCTGAGAGGAAAGCCTGTAAACATTGTTGAGAGATTCCACTCTTATATATTTCATCCTCCTCTTCCTCACCCTCATGTTGCCAATACACACTCTTCCCCTCTCTTTCCTCTCTCTCCCCTCCTCTCCTCTTCTCTCCCTCCCTCCCCTTTCATCCCGACTGCCCTCTCCCTCTCCCTCTCCTCCTCTCTTCTCTGCCGCTCTCCCTCTCCTCCTCTCTTCTCTGCCGCTCTCCTCCTCATGACTCCACTTCAAGTCAAGTGGCATTTCCATTTTACAATTGCTTCCAAGCCCCTTTGTGAATAGAATCGAATTACACTGAAAAGCACTGATTGATTCTTTCTCAACACAAAAGCTTCTCGTGCTTTAAGCTGCTATCCAGCCGCTGGGCCTCTGCTGTACTGCCTATTGAAGCCAGACCAGACGGTCATTGTAGTCATTATAGTATGAATGGTAAGAGGGGAAGAGTGTAAGAGGGTGTGGAGGGTGATGGTGGAGGGAGTGAGGTCTAGTGATGGTGTGTGTGTGGATGGGATGTGTTTTTTTTCATATGCTCACTTTCACACTACCTACCTTACTGGCTGACTGTACTGGATGACTGTACTGGATGACTGGCTGACTGACTGACTGACTGACTGACTGGCTGGCTGGCTGGCTAGCTGACTGGCTGACTGACTGGCAGACTGACTGGCAGACTGACTGACTGACTGACTGACTGACTGGCAGACTGTCTGGGTAGCTGACTGGCTGACTGGCTGACTGACTGACTGACTGACTGGCTGACTGGGTGGCTGACTGGCTGACTGACTGGCTGACTGACTGACTGGCTAACTGGCTGACTGGCTGACTGGCTAACTGGCTGACTGACTGGGTGGCTGACTGGCTGACTGGCTGACTGACTGACTGGCTAACTGGCTGACTGACTGGGTGGCTGACTGGCTGACTGGTTGACTGACTGACTGGCTGACTGGCTGACTGACTGGGTGGCTGACTGACTGACTGACTGGCTAGCTGGCTGACTGGCTGACTGTCTATAAGACAATAATCCAGTGATATACCTAAACTATGACACTAATCTAGGTATACACCAAATCAAATCAAATCAAATTGTATTAGTCACATGAGCTGAATACAACAGGACCTTACAGTGACATTCTTCATTACGAGCCGCTAACCACAATGCAGTGTAAAAAGAATATGGATAAGAATAAGAGATAAAAGTAACAAGTAATTAAAGAGCAGCAGTAAAACAACAATAGCGAGACTCAGTACAAGGGGTACTGGTACAGAGTCAATGTGGAGGCTATATACAGGGGGTACTGGTACAGAGTCAATGTGGAGGCTATATACAGGGGGTATCGGTACAGAGTCAATGTGCGGGGTCACCGGTTAGCTGATGTAGTATGTACATGTAGATAGAGTAATTGAAGTGACTATGCATAGATGATAACAACAGAGAGTTGCAGCAGTGTAAAAGAGCGGTGAAAACCTATATCTATATCATATATATCTATACTGAGATACTGATGGATGATGTTCCTTCTCCATAAACCCTCCCTCTCTCTCTCTCTCTCTCTCTCTCTCTCCCTCTCTCTCTCTGTCTCTCCCTCTCTCTCTCTCTCTCTCTCTCTCTCTCTCTCTCTCTGTCTCTCGCTCTCTCTCCCTCTCTCTCTCTGTCTCTCCCTCTCTCTCTCTGTCTCTCCCTCTCTCTCTCTCTCTCTCTCTCTCTGTCTCTCTCTCTCTCTCCCTCTCTCTCTCTTTCTCTCCCTCTCTCTCTCTGTCTCTCTCTCTCTCTCTCCCTCACTCTCTCTCTCTCTCTGTCTCTCTCTCTCTCTCCCTCTCTCTCTCTCCCTCTCTCCCTCTCTCTCTCCCTCTCTCTCTCTGTCTCTCTCTCTCCCTCTCTCTCTCTCTCTCTCCCTCTCTCTCTCTCTCTCTCTCTCTCTCTCTCCCTCTCTCTCTCTCTCTCCCTCTCTCTCTCTGTCTCTCTCTCTCTCTCCCTCTCTCTCTCTTTCTCTCCCTCTCTCTCTCTTTCTCTCTCGCTCTCAATTAAATTAAATTCAATTCAAGGGGCTTTATTGGCATGGTAAACATGTGTTAACATTGCCAAAGCAAGTGAGGTAGATAATATACAAAAGTGAAATAAACAATAAAAATTAACAGTAAACATTACACATACAGAAGTTAAAAAACAATAAAGAAATTACAAATGTCATATTATATATATACAGTGCCTTGCGAAAGTATTCGGCCCCCTTGAACTTTGTGACCTTTTGCCACATTTCAGGCTTCAAACATAAAGATATAAAACTGTATTTTTTTGTGAAGAATCAACAACAAGTAGGACACAATCATGAAGTGGAACGACATTTATTGGATATTTCAAACTTTTTTAACAAATCAAAAACTGAAAAATTGGGCGTGCAAAATTATTCAGCCCCTTTACTTTCAGTGCAGAAAACTCTCTCCAGAAGTTCAGTGAGGATCTCTGAATGATCCAATGTTGACCTAAATGACTAATGATGATAAATACAATCCACCTGTGTGTAATCAAGTCTCCGTATAAATGCACCTGCACTGTGATAGTCTCAGAGGTCTGTCAAAAGCGCAGAGAGCATCATGAAGAACAAGGAACACACCAGGCAGGTCCGAGATACTGTTGTGAAGAAGTTTAAAACCGGATTTGGATACAAAAAGATTTCCCAAGCTTTAAACATCCCAAGGAGCACTGTGCAAGCGATAATATTGAAATGGAAGGAGTATCAGACCACTGCAAATCTACCAAAACCTGGCCGTCCCTCTAAACTTTCAGCTCATACAAGGAGAAGACTGATCAGAGATGCAGCCAAGAGGCCCATGATCACTCTGGATGAACTGCAGAGATCTACAGCTGAGGTGGGAGACTCTGTCCATAGGACAACAATCAGTCTTATATTGCACAAATCTGGCCTTTATGGAAGAGTGGCAAGAAGAAAGCCATTTCTTAAAGATATCCATAAAAAGTGTTGTTTAAAATTTGCCACAAGCCACCTGGGAGACACACCAAACATGTGGAAGAAGGTGCTCTGGTCAGATGAAACCAAAATTGAACTTTTTGGCAACAATGCAAAACGTTATGTTTGGCGTAAAAGCAACACAGCTGAACACACCATCCCCACTGTCAAACATGGTGGTGGCAGCATCATGGTTTGGGCCTGCTTTTCTTCAGCAGGGACAGGGAAGATGGTTAAAATTGATGGGAAGATGGATGGAGCCAAATACAGGACCATTCTGGAAGAAAACCTGATGGAGTCTGCAAAAGACCTGAGACTGGGACGGAGATTTGTCTTCCAACAAAACAATGATCCAAAACATAAAGCAAAATCTACAATGGAATGGTTCAAAAATAAACATATCCAGGTGTTAGAATGGCCATGTCAAAGTCCAGACCTGAATCCAATCGAGAATCTGTGGAAAGAACTGAAAACTGCTGTTCACAAATGCTCTCCATCCAACCTCACTGAGCTCGAGCTGTTTTGCAAGGAGGAATGGGAAAAAATGTCAGTCTCTCGATGTGCAAAACTGATAGAGACATACCCCAAGCGACTTTCAGCTGTAATCGCAGCAAAAGGTGACGCCACAAAGTATTAACTTAAGGGGGCTGAATAATTTTGCACGCCCAATTTTTCAGTTTTTGATTTGTTAAAAATGTTTGAAATATCCAATAAATGTCGTTCCACTTCATGATTGTGTCCCACTTGTTGTTGATTCTTCACAAAAAAATACAGTTTTATATCTTTATGTTTGAAGCCTGAAATGTGGCAAAAGGTCGCAAAGTTCAAGGGGGCCGAATACCTTCGCAAGGCACTGTATAGATATGGCCAGGTTTGCACACACTGCAGCAGTGATTTTGGCACACTCCTCCATACAGACCTTCTCCAAATCCTTCAGGTTTCGGGGCTGTCACTGTGCAATATAGACTTTCAGCTCCCTCCAAAGATTCTCTATTGGGTTCAGGTCTGGAGACTGGCTAGGCCACTCCAGGACCTTGAGATGCTTCTTATGGAGCCACTCCTTAGTTGCCCTGGCTGTGTGTTTCGGGTCGTTGTCATGCTGGTAGACCCAGCCACGACCCATCTTCAATGCTCTTACTTGGGGAAGGAGGTTGTTGGCCAAGATCTCGCGATACATGGCCCCATCCATCCTTCCCTCAATACGTTGTAGTCGTCCTTTCCCTTTTGCAGAAAAGCATCCCCAAAGAATGATGTTTCCACCTCCATGCTTCACGGTTGGGATGGTGTTCTTGGGGTTGTACTCATCTTTCTTCTTCCTCCAAACACAGTAAGTGGAGTTTAGACCAAAAAGCTCTATTTTTGTCTCATCAGACCACATGATCTTCTCCCATTCCTCCTCTGGATCATCCAGATGGTCATTGGCAAACTTCAGACGGGCCTGGACATGCACTGCACTAGCATTCTAGTTTGCTCTGTTGTTTTGTTAATTCTTTCCAATGTGTCAAGTAATTATATTTTTGTTTTCTCATGATTTGCTTGGGTCTAATTGTGTAGCTGTCCTGGGGCTCTATGGGGTCTGTTTGTGTTTGTGAACAGAGCCCCAGGACCAGCTTTCTTAGGGGACTCTTCTCCAGGTTCATCTCTCTGTAGGTGATGGCTTTGTTCAACCCAGTTGTCGCCAGTTAGCTAAACATCCAACCCAGTTGTCGCCAGTTAGCTGAACATCCAACCGAACCGTTGCCAGTTAGCTGAACATCCAACCGAACCGTTGCCAGTTAGCTGAACATCCAACCCAGTTGTCGCCAGTTAGCTGAACATCCAACCGAACCGTTGCCAGTTAGCTGAACATCCAACCCAGTTGTCGCCAGTTAGCTGAACATCCAACCCAGTTGTCGCCAGTTAGCTGAACATCCAACCGAACCGTTGCCAGTAAGCTGAACATCCAACCGAACTGTTGCCAGTTAGCTGAACATCCAACAGAACTGTTGCCAGTTAGCTTCTCAGGGAGTTCATAATGTACACACAAACATCCCCATGTCTCCTCAGATTGACACCCTCAGTTATCTGTCTTGTCCCTTACACACACACACACACACACACACACACACACACACACACACACACACACACACACACACACACACACACACACACACACACACACACTGGACACACACTGCGATGCATCAGCCGCAGACCGAGCGCACATAAAACAAGTGTATTTTTTTAAAAGGATGTTCTCCTCTCCTCCGTCTCCTTCTCTGTCGCTCTCTCCAGATAACATTTGTCAGCCCTTAAGTTCCCTGATGTGGAAAATGGACTTCATTTTTATGTTGTGGCAAATTAAAAAACTTCCAGCTTTACACCATTAAATTGGAAGCCCTCCAAGTTAACTAGCGTGGGTCTGGACAAAAGAGAGAGGGAGGGACGGAGAGATAAATATAGAGATGGAGGGGGAGAAGTGAGAGAGAGACAGAGGGGGAGAGAGAGGGAGGGAGAGAGAGAGAGAGACAGAGGGGGATAGAGAGAGAGACAGAGGGGGAGAGAGAGAGATAATCCCTCCAAGTTAACTAGCGTGGGTCTGGACAAAAGAGAGAGGGAGGGATGGAGAGATAAATATAGAGATGGAGGGGGAGAAGTGAGAGATAGACAGAGGGGGAGAGAGCGAGATAAGCCCTCCAAGTTAACTAGCGTGGGTCTGGACAAAAGAGAGAGGGAGGGATGGAGAGATAAATATAGAGATGGAGGGGGAGAAGTGAGAGAGAGACAGGGGGAGAGAGAGGGAGAGAGAGACAGAGAGAGAGAGAGAGACAGAGGGGGGGAGAGAGAGGGAGAGAGAGACAGAGAGAGAGAGAGAGAGAGACAGAGGGGGGAGAGAGAGAGAGAGAGACATATATATGCTTATTTATTTTTACCCTTAACCATTTGTACATTGTTGCAACACTTTATATATATGTAATATGACATTTGTAATGTCTTTATTGTTTTTTAAAAATTCTGCATGTGTAATGTTTACTGTTAATTTGTATTGTTTATTTCCCTTTTGTATATTATCTACCTCACTTGCTTTGGCAATGTTAACACATGTTTCCCATGCCAATAAAGCCCCTTGAATTGAATTGAATTGAATTGAGAGAGATGGAGGGTGAGAAGTTTGATAGAGATGGAGGGGGAGAGAGAGAGAGAGAGAGAGAGTGTGAGAGGGAGAGAGAGAGAGATATGGAGGGAGAGAGAGAGAGAGAGATGGAGGGGGAGAGGGGAGAGAGAGAGAGAGATGGAGAGGGGAGAGGGGAGAGGGGAGAAAGAGATGGAGGGTGAGAGGGGAGAGAGAGAGATAGATGGAGGGGGAGAGGGGATAGAGGGAGAGATGGGGGAGAGGGGAGAAAGAGATGGAGGGGAGAGGGGAGAGAGAGATGGGGGAGAGAGAGAGAGAGAGAGAGAGAGAGAGAGAGAGAGAGAGAGAGAGAGAGAGAGAGAGATGGAGAGGGGAGAAAGAGATGTAGGGGGAGAGGGGAGAGAGAGATGGAGGGGGAGATGGGAGAGAGAGCTGGAGGGGAAAGGGGAGAGAGAGATGGAGGGGGAGAGGGGAGAGAGAGAGAGATGGGGAGAGGGGAGAGAGAGAGATGGAGAAGGGAGAAAGAGATGGAGGGGGAGAGAGGAGAGAGATGAGGGGGGAGAGGGGAGAGAGAGATGGAGGGGAGAGGGGAGAGAGATGGAGGGGGAGAGGGGAGAGAGAGGGAGATGGGAGAGAGATGGAGGGGAGAGGGGAGAGAGATGGAGGGGGAGAGGGGAGAGAGAGGGAGATGGGAGAGAGATGGAGGGGAGAGGGGAGAGAGAGGGAGATGGGAGAGAGATGGAGGGGAGAGGGGATAGAGATGGAGGGGGAGAGGGGAGAGAGAGGGAGATGGGAGAGAGATGGAGGGGAGAGGGGAGAGAGATGGAGGGGGAGAGGGGAGAGAGAGATAGAGGGGAGAGAGATGGAGGGGGAGAGAGATAGAGGGGAGAGAGAGATGGGGGGGAGAGGGGAGAGAGAGAGAGATGGAGAGGGGAGAGAGAGATGGAGGGGAGAGAGATGGAGGGGGAGAGGGGAGAGAGAGGGAGAGGGGAGAGAGGTGGAGGGGAGAGGGGAGAGAGATGGAGGGGAGAGGGGAGACAGAGATAGAGGGTATAGAGAGATGGAGGGGGAGAGAGAGATAGAGGGGAGAGAGAGGTGGAGGGGGAGAGAGAGATAGAGGGGAGAGAGAGGTGGAGGGGGAGAGGGGAGAGAGATGGAGGGGAGAGGGGAGAGAGAGATGGAGACAGAGATAGAGGGGAGAGAGAGATGGAGGGGGAGAGAGAGATAGAGGCGAGAGAGAGATGGAGGGGGAGAGGGGAGAGAGAGACATCTGAAAACTAATCTATGTTGCCTCCTAAACAGTAAACACCCACCTCTTGCCTCATCTATCTGGTCACGCACACACACACACACACACACACACACACACACACACACACACACACACACACACACACACACACACACACACACACACACATATACACACACACTCACACACGCACATATACACACACACACTCCACACGATACAGCGTGACAGGGAGTAGTCATAGACCGTATGTACTGTATTTCTCCTGCTAGAGTCCACTGAAATGAATTATCCATAAACCTTAGGCTTTGCCTCTCTCCATCTCTACCCTTCATTTATCTCCCTTCATCCCATCTCTCCTATCTCCATCCCTCTCTCCATCCCTCTCTCCATATCTCTCTCCACCCATCTCTCCATATCTCTCTCCATCCCTCTCTCCATCCCTCTCTCCATATCTCTCTCCACATCTCTCTCCATCCCTCTCTCCATATCTCTCCCCATCCCTCTCTCCATCCCTCTCTCCATCCCTCTCTCCATGTCATTAAATATATATGGTGAAATCCATTAGTCCTCCTGGCTGGCAGGGTTACTAAGGTCCTAATGCTAAACCCTGCATACATGCTGGAGGGATGTGTGTGTGTGTGTGTGTCTGTGTGTGTGTGTGTGTGTGTGTGTGTGTGTGTGTGTGTGTGTGTGTGTGTGTGTGTGTGTGTGTGTGTGTGTGTGTGTGTGTTGGTGTGAGTGTGTGTGTGTGTGTACATGTATATGTGTGTGTGTGTGTGTGTGTGTGTGTGTGTGTGTGTGTGTGTGTGTGTGTGTGTGTGTGTGTGTGTGTGTGTGTGTGTGTGTGAGTGTGTGTGTGTGTACATGTATATGTGTGTGTGTGTGTGTGTGTGTGTGTGTGTGCGTGCGTGCGTGTGTGTGTGTGTGTGTGTGTGTGTGTGTGTGTGTGTGTGTGTGTGTGTGTGTGTGCGTGCAGATCGGATAACAGTTATTTATTTCCCCTTGTATTTCATACAACAAGCTCTCACAGTCTCACTGCAGAGTTAGACGTTTTTCCACTTCTTTACAAAATTCTAATTTCTACGTGTTTATGGTGAAATGTCAAATTTCGTGGTTGTGCTGGGATTGAATACGTTCTCGACCCTCGGACCCGGAGCGCATTACACCCATCCACCATCACAACACTCTTGCAAAACCCAAGCCTACTGTAACAGTAAGGCCACGTAACATTTTTCATCAAATATGTATATATTTTATATTTTCTTATGCTTTAAATTCACAATCAAATAGCAAAACGATCCTTCCAATGACCTTCTTAAATCTATTCCATTCAACAGCCCCCTGCCCCGGCTAAGACTCTTATGGGTTAATAATAATAGGTTTGGTAAAGAGGATGCTGGGTAATTCATAATGGTCGGCTTAGTAATGAGGATGCTGGAATGATGTTGGAATGATGTTGGGTATTTCTTAATGGTAGGCTTAGTAATGAGGATGTTGGATTGATGTTGGAATAATGTTGGGTAATTCATATTGGGCGGCTTAGTAATGAGGATGTTGGAATGAAAGAGTCAGAGAGAGAGAGAGTCAGTGAGACAGAGAGAGAGAGACAGAGAGCCATAGAGAGAGAGAGAGATAGTCAGTGAGACAGAGAGAGTCAGAGAGAGAAAGAAAGAGAGAGTCAGTGACACAGAGAGAGAGAGAGTCAGTGAGACAGAGAGAGAGAGACAGAGAGCCAGAGAGAGAGAGAGAGATAGTCAGTGAGACAGAGAGAGTCAGAGAGAGAAAGAAAGAGAGAGTCAGTGACACAGAGAGAGAGAGAGAGAGAGAGAGCGACAAATACAGAGTGAGAGACAGAGACATAGAGAATGACAGAGAGAGACAAAGAGAGAGAATTCACTAAAAGAAATTCACTAAAAGGGACAAAGTGAAAAATTGAGACTCTGCATGTAACATTCTGCCAAAAATGTCCTCCATGTACAACGTAGAACACCAAATAATGCATGCAGAGCAGAATTAGGTCGATAACTGCTAATTAATTATCAAAATCCAGAAAAGAGCCATTAAATTCTACAACCACCTAAAAGGAAGCGATTCCCAAACCTTCCATAACAAAGCCATCACCTACCGAGAGATGAACCTGGACAAGAGTCCCCTAAGCAAGCTGGTCCTGGGGGCTCTGTTCACAAACACAAACACACCCCACAGAGCCCCAGGACAGCAACACAATTAGACCCAACCAAATCATGTGAGAACAAAAGTGTAATAACCTGACACGTCGTGGAATATTCTAATCAAGTGAGAGAGACGTTGTCATTTCTTCAAACAATCATCTTTCTCTAATATCGATTTAATTATTTCAATAATGAGGCTGGTCGACACCACACCCTTGAGTTTTAGTACTCTGCATTTGTGTAAAGGTTAGGTTACTATATATAGCTGACACTAAAAATACCTAGTCATGATTGGTTCCACCTATCCCATGCAGATTGGGGCATCATAACCCACTCTGGGTTCATCCGGTCGTTTTCTGCACAGGATTGTTGTCTTAACCCCACCCTGGTTCAGTTTCCCAGATGCAAGAACGAGTTAGAGACAATAAGGGATTGTTCTACTCCTAAACTATCCCTAGTAAAACACATTATTGTCTATGTAATGCAGTGTTTAACTCATTTGTCAGCTCAAGCCATCTCCAGTGACCATACACCCAGATTAGCTGCAGGGAAATACTGTGAGTGGAGACCATGAAAACACAGACACTAGTAGGACAGCCTTGCTATTGAGAAAGGCTGCCGTAGAGACAGGCTATGTGCTCACTGCCCACAAAATGAGGTGGAAACTGAGCTGCACTTCCAAACCTCCTGCCAAATGTATGACCATATTAGAGACACATATTTTCCTCTGATTACACAGATCCACAAGGAATTTGAAAACAAACCAAAATTTGATAAACTCCCGTATCTACTGGGTGAAATAGCACAGTGTGCCATCACAGCAGCAAGATTTGTGACCTGTTGCCTCAAGAAAAGGTCAACCAGTGAAGAACAAACACCATTGTAAATACAAGCTATATTTATGATAATTTCCCCCCCATTTTTCACTTAAACTATTTGCATATTGTTACAACACTGTATATATACTTAATTTCACATTTGAAATGTATTTTTGGAACTTCTGTGAGTGTAATGTTTACTGTTAATTCTTATTGTTTATTCCACTTTTTTTTATTATCTACTTCACTTGCTTTTTATCTACTTTCCCATGATAATAAAGCCCCTTCAATTGAATTGAATTGAATTGAGAAAGAGAGAGAGAGAGAGAGAGAGAGAGTCAGAGAGACAGACAGAGAGATAGAGGGAGAGATAGAGGGAGAGACAGAGAGACAGATGGAGAGATAGAGGGAGAGACAGAGAGAGAGACAGACAGAGAGCTAGAGTGAGAGACAGAGAGACAGACGGAGAGATAGAGGGAGAGACAGAGACAGACAGACATAGAGATAGAGGGAGAGACAGAGAGACAGACAGAGAGCTAGAGAGGGAGAGACAGAGAGACAGACAGACATAGAGATAGAGGGAGAGACAGAGAGACAGACAGAGAGATAGAGGGAGAGACAGAGAGACAGACAGAGAGATAGAGGGAGAGACAAAGAGACAGACAGACAGAGATAGAGGGAGAGACAGAGAGACAGACAGACATAGAGATAGAGGGAGAGACAGAGAGAAAGACAGAGAGATAGATAGAGGGAGAGAAAGAGAGACAGACAGAGAGCTAGTGGGAGAGACAGAGAGACAGACAGAGAGATAGAGGGAGAGTTAGTGATAACGCTATTCGATTGTCTGTATTTAACGCTGGTTTGGAAAGGAGGACATGAATTTGTATTTACTCTGTATACTCTGTATTTAAAACGCTGAAGATGTATTTAGCATGGGTTGTAGATGGGGAACGATGATGTATTTAACATGGGTTGTAGATGGGGAACGATGATGTATTTAACATGGGTTGTAGATGGGGAACGATGATGTATTTAACATGGGTTGTAGATGGGGAACGATGATGTATTTAACATGGGTTGTAGATGGGGAACGATGATGTATTTAACATGGGTTGTAGATGGGGAACGATGATGTATTTAACATGGGTTGTAGATGGGGAACGATGATGTATTTAACATGGGTTGTAGATGGGGAACGATGATGTATTTAACATGGGTTGTAGATGGGGAACGATGATGTATTTAACATGGGTTGTAGATGGGGAACGATGATGTATTTAACATGGGTTGTAGATGGGGAACGATGATGTATTTAACATGGGTTGTAGATGGGGAACGATGATGTATTTAACATGGGTTGTAGATGGGGAACGATGATGTATTTAGCATGGGTTGTAGATGGGGAACGATGATGTATTTAACATGGGTTGTAGATGGGGAACGATGATGTATTTAACATGGGTTGTAGATGGGGAACGATGATGTATTTAACATGGGTTGTAGATGGGGAACGATTATGTATTTAGCATGGGTTGTAGATGGGAACGATGATGTATTTAACATGGGTTGTAGATGGGGAACGATGATGTATTTAACATGGGTTGTAGATGGGGAACGATTATGTATTTAGCATGGGTAGTAGATGGGGAACGATGATGTGTGTCTGTTCAACATTTTTCACAGTGGAGGACAACTGGTCAAATTATTGCAATTTAGCAGCATCTCATCTCCTCTCCTCCTCTCATCCCATCTCCACTCCCCCTCTCATCCCATCTCCTCTCCCCTCTCATCCCATCTCATATCCTCCTCTCATCCCATCTCCTCTACCACTCTCATCCCATCACCTCTCCCCCTCTCATCCCATCTCCTCTCCTCCCTAAATCCCATCTCCTCTCATCCTCTCCTCTATTCCTCTCATCCCAACTCCTCTCCTCTCGTCCCATCTCCTCTCCTATCATCTCGACTCCTCCTCTCATCACATCTCCTCTCCTCCTCTCATCTACTCTCCTCTCATCTCAACTCCTCATCTCATCACATCTCCTCTCATCTCCTCTCATCCTCTCATCCCATCTCCTCTCCTCCTCTCATCTCCTCTCCTCTCCTCATCTCATCCCATCTCCTCTCATCTCCTCTCATCCTCTCATCCCATCTCCTCTCCTCCTCTCATCTCCTCTCCTCTCCTCATCTCATCACATCTCCTCTCATCTCCTCTCATCCTCTCATCCCATCTCCTCTCCTCCTCTCATCTCCTCTCCTCTCCTCATCTCATCCTATCTCCTCTCATCTCCTATCCTCTTCTCATCCCATCTCATCTCATCTCCTCCTCTCATCTCATCTCATCATCTCATTTCATCTCATCTCCTCTCCTCTCCTCTCCTCTCCTCATCTCCTCTCCTCTCCTCTCCTCTCATCTCATCCCCTGTCCTCTCATCTCCTCTCCTCCTCTCCGCTTCTCATCCCATCTCCTCCTCTCATCCCATCACATCTCCTCTCAACTCATCTCCTCTCCTCTCCTCTCCTCTCCTCTCCTCTCCTCTCCTCTCCTCTCCTCTCCTATCCTCTCCACCTCTCATCCCATCTCCTCCTCTCCTCTCATCGCATCTCCTCTCCTCATCTCATCCCATCTCCTCTCCTCCCATCTCCTCTCCTCCTCTCATCCCATCTCCTCTCCTCCTCTCATCTTCTCTCATCTCCTCATCTGATCCTATCTCCTCTCATCACCTCTCCTCCTCTCATCCCATCTCCTCTCCTCCTTTCATCTCCTCTCCTCTCCTCTTCTGATCCCATCTCCCCTCATCCCCTCCTCCTCTCAACCTGTCTCCTATCCTCTTCTCATCACATCTCATCTCATCTCCTCCTCTCATCTCATCTCATCTCATCTCCTCTCCTCTCCTTTCCTCTCCTCCTCTCCTCTCCTCTCCTCTCTTCTCCTCTCCTCTCCTCTCCTCTCCTCTCCTCTCCTCTCCTCTCATCTCCTCTCCTCTCCTCTCATCCCCTCTCCTCTCATCTCCTCTCCTCCTCTCCTCTTCTCATCCCATCTCCTCCTCTCATCCCATCCCATCTCCTCTCAACTCACCTCATCTCATTATCTCCTCTCCTCTCCTCTCCTCTCCTCTCCTCTCCTCTCCTCTCCTCTCCTCTCCTCTCCTCTCCACCTCTCATCCTCCACCTCTCCACCTCTCATCCCATCTCCTCCTCTCCTCTCATCGCATCTCCTCTCCTCCTCTCATCCCATCTCCTCTCCACCCATCTCCTCTCCTCCACCTCATCCCAACTCCTCTCCTCCTCTCATCTCCTGTCCTCTCCTCATCTCATCCTATCTCCTCTCATCTCCTCTCCTCCTCTCATCCCATCTCCTCTCCTCCTTTCATCTCCTCTCCTATCCTCTTCTGATCCCATCTCCTCTCCTCCTCTCAACCTGTCTCCTATCCTCTTCTCATCCCATCTCATCTCATCTCCTCCTCTCATCTCATCTCATCATCTCATCTCATCTCTTCTCCTCTCCTCTCCTCTCCCCTCTTCTCTTCTCTTCTCTTCTCTTCTCTTCTCTTCTCTTCTCCTCTCCTCTCCTCTCCTCTCCTCATCTCCTCTCCTCTCCTCTCCTCTCCTCTCATCTCATCTCATCCCATCTCCTCTCATCTCCTCTCCTCCTCTCCTCTTCTCATCCCATCTCCTCCTCTCATCCCATCCCATCTCCTCTCAACTCATCTCCTCTCCTCTCCTCTCCTCTCCTCTCCTCTCCTCTCCTCTCCTCCTCTCAACCTGTCTCCTATCCTCTTCTCATCCCATCTCATCTCATCTCCTCCTCTCATCTCCTCTCCTCTCCTCTCCTCTCCTCTCCTCTCCTCTCCACCTCTCATCCCATCTCCTCCTCTCCTCTCATCGCATCTCCTCTCCTCCTCTCATCCCCTCTCCTCTCCTCCCATCTCCTCTCCTCCCCTCATCCCATCTCCTCTCCTTCTCTCATCTCCTCTCCTCTCCTCATCTCATCCTATCTCCTCTCATCTCCTCTCCTCCTCTCATCCCATCTCCTCTCCTCCTCTCCTTAACTGTACCCTATTCTTCTCTACCTTACTTGACCTCCTCTCTTTCCTCGGTCACCTTCTCCAAAAGTCTTCTATAAGTCTCTCTTCTTTCTCTCTCTCATCTTTGTCCGTCTCGTTTAGTACAACTTTGATCGTTTGCTCAATCAGCTTGTTTTCATGTATTTATTTTTGCAGAAAGATGTTTTACTGTTACGCACCAGATAGTTGTTGTTTTACAGGGTCAGCCATAGTAGTATGGCACCCCTCGAGAAAAGTAGGGTTAGAGTTAAGCGCCTTGCTCATCAGCAGAATTGTTTTTAACCTTGTTGGCTCGTCTATTCAAACCGGCTACCTGCCGCCCTGCGGGGCTACCTGCCGCCCTGCGAGGCTACTAGTAGATCTATGCAAATTTCCTGACAAATCCCCCCATATTAAGGCCCTAACTACACTGAACAACAATATAAACGCAACATGTAAAGTGTTGGTCCCGTGTTTCATGAGCTGAAATAAAAGATCTTAACATTTTTCCATACGCACAAAAATATTATTTCCCTAAAATGTTGTGAACAAATGTGTTTAAATCCATGTTAGTGAGAATTTGTCCTTCGGCAAGATGATCCATCCACCTGACAGGTGTAGCATATCAAGGAGCTGATTAATTAAACAACATGGGACAGCCACTCTAAAAAAGCCACTCTAAAATGTGCAGTTTTTTCACACAACACAATGCCACCAGATGTGTCAAGTTTTGAGGGAGCGTGCAATTGGCATGTTTGACTGCAGGAATTTCCACCAGAGCTGTTGCAATAAATTATCATTTGAATTTCTCTCTCATAAAACATTGTCTTCGATCATTTTTAAGCACGTCCAACCGGCCTCACAACCTCAGACCATGTGGTGAAGGAGAGTTTGAAATCCAATTCCTTTTTAACACGTTTTGTTGTCCACCTAAATAGTCTGTGAAGAATTGTCCGAGTTTGGGTGCAATTTTAAACATTTCCGCAGTGTTTGAGGTTAGCTGAAAACGTCTGTCTCTCTCCATCTATCCTCTCTCTCTCTCCCTCCTGAGTGTTTGGTGAAATGAATATGGCGTTCCTTACGGAATATACCGCCAACTCCCGTTATTGTTGTTATCAATCATCCTCTAATGGATCACCATGGTAACACTCCAGCAGGTCACCCCGGACCCTCTCCACATAGTGATGCGGTTAGGGAAACAAGACGACGGGGAAAAATGATGGGGAAAAGTTTAACAAAGCATATTTTCTTATTTTACGACTCCCTCTGACCTTTAAGGATATTAGCGTCTGACATGATGAATCGGGGGCCAGAGAAGAAGAGAAGGGGAGAGGGGAAAATGGAGCGAGAGGTGGGTTAGGGGTTTCTTTTCTCATTAGGGACCTGTGGTTGGAGTAGATAGGAGAGGCTTTTCTCTTCTCTTCTCCCTAATCCCCCTCTTTTCAAAAAGCGGAACGTGTGATATTAATGTTTATGAAACTCGTCCCTCCTCTCCGGTCGCTTCCCTCTATCCTGCTGCTGTCAGCACTGTAGGCCTGGAGGACTACCATTAGCCCAGTGTGATAGGAAGGCTGCTCTCCTAACACTCGCTACACACGCCACACACACTCTTCACACACTCCTTAAACACACTCAATTAACGCTGACCTTCAACCCCCCGAAGCTGGCTAAAAGTGTCACACCGCAAAAGACACTGTGTATGTTACTAGTGTGTGTGTGTGTGTACGTGTGTGTGTGTGTGTGTGTGTGTGTGTGTGTGTGTGTGTGTGTGTGTGTGTGTGTGTGTGTGTGTGCGTGGGTGTAGGGGGGGGGGGGGGGTTTAGCTGTACAAGACTGTGTGTGTGTGTGTGTGTGTGTGTGTGTGTGTGTGTGTGCGTGCGTGCGTGCGTGCGTGCGTGCGTGTGACAAAACAGCTACAGACAAAACAGCTACAGACAAAACAGCAACTGACAAAACAGCTACAGACAAAACAGCTACTGACAAAGGTAATGAGAGCAAAACAAGAGACGTGGTAGCTTTGAAAGTGAACTGTAAGGATTCAGCTGTTAAAAAAAAATATTTAAACTTTATTTAAAATTGAGAACAAATTCTTATTTACAATGACGGCCTACCGCGGCAATGCTGGGCCGCCGTTTGGGACTCCCAATCACATCCAGATGTGATACAGCCTGGATTTGAACCAGGAACTGTAGTGACATCTCTTGCACTGAGATGCAGACCGCTGCGCCACATGAGCCCCAACTGTAAGGTTTTACTCATAGTGAACTGTAAGGTTTTACTCATAGTGAACTGTAAGGTTTTATTCATAGTGAACTGTAAGGTTTTACTCATAGTGAACTGTAAGGTTTTACTCATAGTGAACTGTAAGGTTTTACTCATAGTGAACTGTAAGGTTTTACTCATAGTGAACTGTAAGGCTTTACTCATAGTGAACTGTAAGGTTTTACTCATAGTGAACTGTAAGGTTTTACTCATAGTGAACTGTAGGGTTTTACTCATAGTGAACTGTAAGGTTTTACTCATAGTGAACTGTAAGGTTTTACTCATTGTGAACTGTAAAGTTTTACTCATAGTGAACTGTAAGGTTTTACTCATAGTGAACTGTAAGGTTTTACTCATAGTGAACTGTAAGGTTTTACTCATAGTGAACTGTAAAGTTTTACTCATAGTGAACTGTAAGGTTTTACTCATAGTGAACTGTAAGGTTTTACTCATAGTGAACTGTAAGGTTTTACTCATAGTGAACTGTAAGGTTTTACTCATAGTGAACTGTAAGGTTTTACTCATAGTGAACTGTAAAGTTTTACTCATAGTGAACTGTAGGGTTTTACTCATAGTGAACTGTAAGGTTTTACTCATAGTGAACTGTAAGGTTTTACTCATAGTGAACTGTAAAGTTTTACTCATAGTGAACTGTAAAGTTTTACTCATAGTGAACTGTAAAGTTTTACTCATAGTGAACTGTAAGGTTTTACTCATAGTGAACTGTAGGGTTTTACTCATAGTGAACTGTAAGGTTTTACTCATAGTGAACTGTAAAGTTTTACTCATAGTGAACTGTAAAGTTTTACTCATAGTGAACTGTAAAGTTTTACTCATAGTGAACTGTAAAGTTTTACTCATAGTGAACTGTAAGGTTTTACTCATAGTGATTAGAATAGCAGGTAGATTGCTAAAAAGTGAAGGAAGGGTATTCTCTTTATCTCTACTTTTCTATTGAAATTGAAACCATTGTAATATTCTGTGCCAGAAACAACCTTGGTTGAACCCAGATTGATATTTCAGAGCCATAACATTCTATCTGCGATTGACCCCCCATAAAAAAAAACAGATTTACAAATGTTTTAGGATTGTGATACTCTGCACTTCAATAATTACCTTTGTGTCATGAAAGAAGAAGTCACTAAACTTTGATGCTCAATATCTCAGAACTAGGATTGGTGGAGGGGAGTAGGAGGGATTAGAGAGAGGGAGGGGAGTAGGAGGGATTAGAGAGGTGGAGGGGAGTAGGAGGGATTAGAGAGAGGGAAGTGGTTTTGTTGCCTCTGCTGCTCTGTATCGTTCCATTTATCTAAATGTCAGATTTCGGGGGTTAGAGGTTTGGAACAGGGTTAAAAAAGTAGATTAAGGCACAGTGGTTAAGGTTTTTACCGAAAGGGTTAAAACCAAAAATATAAAAACAAGTCCCCATGACGGGAATTGGACACACAACCTTCTGATCCAGAGTCATTGGATTACACCCAGCCACCCGCGTCTACAACCCAAGTCTTCTTGATGGTAACATGGCTCAGTGTTGCCCCTAGTGGCCGGATTTGAAATGTTTTCCCTACGTCCCCAGGACATGGATAGACGTCCAATTTCGACCTCAATCTTCAGCAAACTGGCTGTTGTCTGTATGTGTGTTAGGCAGTGCAGGGTGGGGTTCATTAGAGTGCAGGGTGGGGTTCATTGCAGGGTGGGGTTAAGTGCAGTGCAGGGTGGGTTCAGTGCATGATGGGGTTCACTGCAGTGCAGGGTGGGGTTCAGTGCAGTGCAGAGTGGGGTTCAGTGCAGGGTGGGGTTCAGTGCAGTGCAGGGTGGGGTTCAGTGCAGGGTGGGGTTCAGTGCAGTGCAGGGTGGGGTTCAGTGCAGTGCAGAGTGGGGTTCAGTGCAGGGTGGGGTTCAGTGCAGTGCAGGGTGGGGTTCAGTGCAGTGCATAGTGGGGTTCAGTGCAGGGTGGGGTTCAGTGCAGTGCAGGGTGGGGTTCAGTGCAGTGCATAGTGGGGTTCAGTGCAGGGTGGGGTTCAGTGCAGTGCAGGGTGGGGTTCAGTGCAGGGTGGGGTTCAGTGTAGTGCAGGGTGGGGTTCAGTGCAGTGCAGCGTGGGGTGGGGTTCAGTGCAGTGCAGGGTGGGGTTCAGTGCAGTGCAGGGTGGGGTCCAGTGCAGGGTGGGGTTCAGTCTAGTGTGGGGTTCAGTGCAGGGTGGGGTTCAGTGCAGTGTGGGGTTCAGTGTGGTGCAGGGTGGGGTTCAGTGCAGTGTTGGGTTCAGTGAATTGCAGGGTGGGGTTCGGTGCAGTGCAGGGTGGGGTTCAGTGCAGTGCAGGGTGGGGTTCAGTGCAGTGCAGAGTGGGGTTCAGTGCAGGGTGGGGTTCAGTGCAGTGCAGGGTGGGGTTCAGTGCAGGGTGGGGTTCAGTGTAGTGCAGGGTGGGGTTCAGTGCAGTGCAGCGTGGGGTTGGGTTCAGTGCAGTGCAGGGTGGGGTTCATTGCAGTGCAGGGTGGGGTCCAGTGCAGGGTGGGGTTCAGTGCAGTGTGGGGTTCAGTGCAGTGTGGGGTTCAGTGTAGTGCAGGGTGGGGTTCAGTGCAGTGTTGGGTTCAGTGTAGTGCAGGGTGGGGTTCAGTGTAGTGCAGGGTGGGGTTCAGTGCAGGGTGGGGTTCATTGCAGGTTGGGGTTCAGTGCAGTATGGGGTGGGTTCAGTGCACTGCAGAGTGGGGTTCAGTGCAGTGTGGGGTTCAGTGTAGTGCAGGGTGGGGTTCAGTGCAGGGTGGGGTTCATTGCAGGTTGGGGTTCAGTGCAGTATGGGGTGGGTTCAGTGCACTGCAGAGTGGGGTTCAGTGCAGTGTGGAGTTCAGTGTAGTGCAGGGTGGGTTCAGTGCACTGCAGGGTGGGGTTCAGTGCAGTGCAGGGTGGGTTTCAGTGCAGTGCAGTGTGGGGTTCAGTGCAGGGTGGGGTTCAGTGCAGTGTGGGGTTCAGTGTAGTGCAGGGTGGGGTTCAGTGCAGGGTGGGGTTCATTGCAGGTTGGGGTTCAGTGCAGTATGGGGTGGGTTCAGTGCACTGCAGAGTGGGGTTCAGTGCAGTGTGGGGTTCAGTGTAGTGCAGGGTGGGGTTCAGTGCAGGGTGGGGTTCATTGCAGGTTGGGGTTCAGTGCAGTATGGGGTGGGTTCAGTGCACTGCAGAGTGGGGTTCAGTGCAGTGTGGAGTTCAGTGTAGTGCAGGGTGGGTTCAGTGCACTGCAGGGTGGGGTTCAGTGCAGTGCAGGGTGGGTTTCAGTGCAGTGCAGTGTGGGGTTCAGTGCAGGGTGGGGTTCAGTGCAGGGTGGGGTTCAGTGCAGGTTGGGGTTCAGTGTAGTGCAGGGTGGGGTTCAGTGCAGGGTGGGGTTCAGTGCAGGGTGGGGTTCAGTGCAGGGTGGGGTTCAGTGCAGTGCAGGGTGGGTTCAGTGCACTGCAGGGTGGGGTTCAGTGCAGTGCAGGGTGGGTTTCAGTGCAGTGCAGTGTGGGGTTCAGTGCAGGGTGGGGTTCAGTGCAGTGCACAGCCGTCGCTGCTAAGTGGTTCAAATCATGATGTCCCGTTCACAGTGCTCTGAGCAGAAGTGTTGCAGGCAAATCTATTTGTATTTACTGGCTCAGGTTTCTCTCAGCTTCTCCCTCGCACTGAACTACAGGTGTGTCTGTGTTTGTGTGCGTGTGTGCATTTCGGTGTGTGTGAGTGTGTACGTGTGTGTGTCTTTGTTGTGTGTTTAGTGTGTATTTATGCATTTAAAGTCTCCCAATAGATGAAGGAATTGGACCCTCCCTGAAGGAGAATCCGACCATTGATGAATTGATCAGTCCTGTGTTCCGGAATAGCAGAAACATTCTAAATCCCCTCATTTACATACTTCCCAGTCTCTGGTCCAGATTGGCCATCGATTAGCATATACCCCAGCACCCCCCAGAGCAGGACCATTGATCCACGTGGTGGGAGGCTGTAGCCTTGATGACCACATGGAACACAGGTGCAGGCCAACACATGTAATTAACAGGAGGTATTGTCCTCACAGCGTGTGATTTGTTGATTTAACTGATTTGATCTCCTTGTTCTAAGGTTGGTTTACTATGTTTAGTTCTCCTTTGGTGTTTTGTAAGCGTTGTGCTAAGTTTGGGTTAGCCATGTTGAACTGCCATTGTTGTGGAGCGATCAGATGTACCAAATCAAGCATTATCCATTCCAGGTTCACTAATAAACTATGTTTTTTTAATATCTCGCTCTCTATCTATTTCTCTCTCTCTCTCTCTCTCTCTCTCTCTCTCTCAATTCAATTTCAATTCACAGGGCTTTATTGGCATGGAAAACATGTTAACATTAATAACAAAGCAAGTGAAATAGATAATAAGCTAAAGTGAAATACACATTCTAAAATGAACAGTAAACATTACACTCACAAAGGTTCCAAAGGAATAGAGACGTTTGACATTTTTTGTTTTTTTGTTTTTGTAGTCTGTGATTGTCTGTAGACCTTGTCACATACTATAAGGGCACAAGGAGAGACTCAGATGCAGACACAGTAGGCAGAAGGTTGGAGTCCAAGATGTTAATCCTGGAAACTTGACAAGTAGAGTGAACACAGAAGGTACGGGGCAACAGCAGAAAGACAGTCGTGGGACTTATGACTCTAGAAAAGGGGAAAAGACCAATGAAATGGGGGGAAAGTTTCCGGGATTCTACCCGGAAGGGTAAAGGTCAAGGCAAGGTCCCGAGTGGACAGTCATACCCTCTGCCCGACCTGATAGCGAGGGGCCAGAGTCCGGTGGCGGTCCACTTGTCGACGTTACCTGGATGTGGTCTTGAGAAGAGATCCTAGCTCTTTTCCAGGTATGCTGACAGCGGCAGAAGAACATCTGGGCTGAAGGTATGTTGACCTCAACTCCTTGCTCTGGGAAGAGCGGGGGTTGATACCCCATGGAGCAATCAAAGGGGGATAGTCCAGTAGCCAAGCAAGGCAGAGTGTTCCTGGCATATTCCATCCAGACCAGTTGCTGACTCCAGGTGGTGGGGTTACTGGCAACAAGACACCGGAGTGCCGTCTCCATATCTTGATTGACTCGCTAGGACTGGCCGTTATATTGGGGATGAGACCCAGAAGACAAGCTGGCTGACCACCAAATAAGAGTGCAGAATGCCTTCCAGAATTGGGATGAGAACTGAGGACCCCGGTCTGAGACAACGTCAACTGGGAGTTCATGGATACAGAAGACGTGCTGCACCATAAGCTGGGCTGAAGGTAACTTAGGAAACGTTGCAACTGCACCCTGGATGTGGGTTGAGGCCAATCCACCACTGTTTTCACCTTTCCAGGATCCTTCTGGACATTTCCCTCAGCAATGACATATCCCAGGAAGGAGATGGTAGAGCGTTGAAACTCACACTTCTCGTCTTTTAAGAACAATTGGTTCTCCAGGAGGCGCTGAAGGATCTGTCTGAAATGCACAACATGTTCTTGGGCAAATCAGGAAAAAAACAGGATGTCGTCAAGGTCGACGAACACAAACTGGCTTAGCATGTCCCAGAGCACATTGTTTACCAGGGATTCCAAACGGCCTGGTACTCACGATGTCCTCTGGCTGTGTTGAATGCTGTCTTCCACTCAACTCCTTTGCGTATCCGAACCAGGTGGTAGGCATTCCGAAGATCCAGATTGGAAGAAATGGTGGCCCCCGGAGATGTTCAAAAGTCAAGGAGAGGAGCGGTAGGGGGTAACGATTCTTAATCGTAAAATCATTAAGACCTGGGTAGTCAGTGTACAGAGGCAGGGTCTTGTCCTTCTTCTCCACAAAGAAAAACCCTGCGCCGGCAGGAGAAGCAGACGGACGGACGGCCCCAGTAGCCAGAGACTATGTACTCCTCCATGGCCTTGGTCTCCGGCCCGGATAGAGAATATAACCTACCATGAGGTGGTGTGGTGCCTGGGAGGATATCAACGGTACAAGCAGCTGTATTGCCTCACTGTGATTTCCTGAAACCCATAGATTAACAGGAACAGTGCTGTGGGTAACTCTTCCAATGGAGTGTCCGTTCAGTGCTCTTGCGTCCATGGGAACAGAGAGAAGTTAAGTGGGAATATCTAATTCAGAAACTAGAGTAGCATCCATAAAACTCTCATCTGACCCAGAGTCAATGAGCACCCGAAGAGATTCAGACTGGTCTCTCCCCAGCAGTATAACAAAGGAGGGAGTACGGTTGATGGGAATTAGAGGATTCCAAGTCTGGCTCACCAGAGTACTTGTGCATACTATAGAGATAGGTCTCTTAACTGGTCAGGTGGCTATATAATGTCCTGCAGCCCCACAGTACAGACAGCTATTGGAACACAGTCTATGTGAGCATTCCTTAGGCGATAATCTAGCTCTCCCCAGTTGCATAGGTTCCGGAGTCTCGAGGGAGCTCGGGTGGCTTCGGAGCCTTCAAGGACTTCCGGATTCCTTCGAAAGTGAGCGAGCCACTGTGGATGAACGAGTGTGACCCATGCAAGACCTCCTCTCACTCCTGTGTTCCCTTAGCCGCCCATCAATTTTAATGGTGAGGGAATCGAGGTCCACTGGCAATTCCCGATTGGCTAGCTCATCCTTTATCTCCTCAGATAGTCTGTGTGGCTAGCTCATCCTTTATCTCCTCAGATAGTCCGTGTGGCTAGCTCATCCTTTATCTCCTCAGATAGTCCGTGTGGCTAGCTCATCCTTTATCTCCTCAGATAGTCCATGTGGCTAGCTCATCCTTTATCTCCTCAGATAGTCCGTGTGGCTAGCTCATCCTTTATCTCCTCAGATAGTCTGTGTGGCTAGCTCATCCTTTATCTCCTCAGATAGTCCGTGTGGCTAGCTCATCCTTTATCTCCTCAGATAGTCCGTGTGGCTAGCTCATCCTTTATCTCCTCAGATAGTCCATGTGGCTAGCTCATCCTTTATCTCCTCAGATAGTCTGTGTGGCTAGCCCATCCTTTATCTCCTCAGATAGTCC
>NC_092166.1:79268347-79278347 GCF_045791955.1 Oncorhynchus clarkii lewisi | reverse complement strand
ATGTCATTCAAAAACTGTGTATAGGCGTGCTGAGGATCAACAGAGGGGAAAGAGAAAATTAGTTGAATGTCATTTGCATGGTAATGATAGGAGAGGCGGAGTCACCTGACTTGGTGTGTAAAGAGGAGAGGGCCTAGAACCGAGCCCTGGGGGACACAAGTAGTGAGAGTATGTGATGCAGACAAAGATCGTCTCCACATCACCTGGTAGGAGCAGCCTGACATTTAGGATGCAATCCAAGAGTGTGCAGAGCCTGACACACCCAGCCCTGAGAGGGTGAAGAGGAGGATCTGATGGTTCACAGTATCGGAGGCAGCAGATAGATCTAGGAGGATGAGAACAGAGAAGAAAGTCAACTTTGGCAGTGTGGAGAACCTCTGTGACACAGAGGAGAGCAGTCTGGGTTGACGGACCCGTCTTGAAGCCTGACTGGTTTGGGTCAAGAAGATTGTTCTGTCAGAGATAACAAGAAAGTTGATCAGAGACGGCACGCACAAGTATTTAGGAAAGAAAAGAAAGAAGGAGTACAGGTGTATCGTTTTTGATGTCAGATGAGTCGAGTGTTGGTTTCTTGAGGAGGGGAGAGACTCAGGCCATATAGATGTCAGAGGGGACGTAGCCAGTATTCAGGGATGAGTTGATGAGGGAACTGAGGAATGGGAGAAGGTCTCCAGAGATGGTCTGGAGAAGGGAGGAGGGGATGGAGAAGGGAGGAGGGGATGGAGGAGGGAGGAGGGGATGGAGAAGGGAGGAGGGGATGGAGGAGGGAGGAGGGGATGGGGTCGAGCGGGCAGGTTGTTTGGGCGGCTAGACCTCACTAGTCACAGGATTTCATCTGGAGACAGAGGGGAGAAAGAGGTCAAGGTTGTAGGGTAGTTCTGTGTGAGTGGGACCTGTGTACTCAATACGCTGATAAATGGAGGGGGAAAGGGTGAAGGAATAAGGAGGGAGGAGGTGGAATAAAGTTTCCTAGGGTTAGAGGCAGAAGCTTGACATTTAGAGTGGTAGAAAGTGGCTTTAGCAGCGAATACAGAGGAAGAAAAAAGTGACAGTGACAGTGACAGCATGGAATTCAAACAAGAAGAGTTAGAGATTACATTTCCTTGGGGGCATGGCAATTGTAGGGTAAGGGTTAATAATTAGAACAACATTGTGGCTTGGCTTAGCCTGATAGATGACCAGTGTGTGTGTGTGTGTGCAATGTTGGCAGCCCTGCATTCAGGTGACTGGCCTGTAACTTCATTCTTCTGGCTGTCGTTGCCGGGCCAGATGTATGGTTACCATGGTGGCGTCTGTTAGCATGCTAGCCACAACAGGGAGCGTTGGGGTGGGCTGAGTTATCGATAGGACGGACCCGGGCTTGTGAAACAGGACATCCTAATGATGCCTGCATAAAATAATACACAGCGTGACAGCACAGCAGACAGCCCTAATGAATAAACATTATTAAAAAGGGATATCACAGAGACTGAACAAATTAGACAGCCTGGAGTTATGGAGCTACTCAGGTAAAGAGGGAGAGAAGAATGTTAAAGAAAGAGAGTGAGGTATGGAGAGAGAGGGGAAGTAGATTAGAGAAAGAGAGTGAGGGATGGAAAGAGAGGGGAAGTAGATTAGAGAAAGAGAGTGAGGGATGGAGAGAGAGGGGAAGTTGATTAGAGAAAGACAGTGAGGGATGGAGAGAGAGGGGAAGTAGATTAGAGAAAGAGAGTGAGGGATGGAGAGAGAGGGGAAGTAGATTAGAGAAAGAGAGTGAGGGATGGAGAGAGAGGGGAAGTAGATTAGAGAAAGAGAGTGTGAAGGAGAGAGAGGTGAAGTAGATTAGAGAAAGAGAGTGAGGGATGGAGAGAGAGGGGAAGTATATTAGAGAAAGAGAGTTAGGGATGGAGAGAGAGGGGAAGTAGATTAGAGAAAGACAGTGTGAAGGAGAGAGAGAGAGGAAGTACATTGTTAGAGAGTGAGAAGAGTGTGATGAAAACAGAGGATATAAATAAGAATAAAGGATATTACCTTTCTATCCACCAGACTTAACCCGCTATTTTGTGCCGTTCTGCTTTTCTCTCTCGCTCTTTTGCCATCTCTGTCTTTTAGTTTTCAATGATATGCTTCAAATGTTTTTGTGATTATTTGTCAGGATTGGGAATTTTTGCAACTGTTGAAGCTGGGCTTAATAATGATTTGTTCCTCAAAGGTTTGTGAGGTGAAGGTAGAGGTGGAGGAACTGTGTTTTTGGGGTTTCATTAGTGAATGCTGTGACTTCGCATGGTGTGGGTGTCTGTGGTGTGTGTGTGTGTGTATTCATTGTCGTTGATCTCCATGGTGTATTGACCTCTGCGGTGCTACGTCTCTGCTTCCCTTCATTAGTTGTCTCTTTAAGAGTGGAACAAAGCAGTTGTGTTGATGTGAGGGGTCTGGGGCCTCTATCTCTCTCTCTGTGTGTGTGTGTGTGTGTGTGTGTGTGTGTGTCTATTTGTGTGTGTGTGTGTGTGTGTGTGTGTGTGTGTGTGTGTGTGTGTGTGTGTGTGTGTGTGTGTGACACCGATATCACCCTGTAGCCAAACCCTGTCCCACTCGCTCCTTGATCATTAGTCTCTCTGTCACTGATATCACCCTGTAGCCAAACCCTGTCCCACTCACTCCCTGATCATTAGCTAGATTACATTAGATACACTGTTCCACGGCCAACACAAATGCCTGTGCGCGGGCAAGTACACAGTCATACACACTGACTTCCAGGGGAGGAGGGAGGAGGGAGCCCCCCCCCACACACACACACACACACACACATACACACACACACCATGCACTTGTTAAAAGCTCATTTAATAGAGCTGTTGATTTTGTCTACCCCATAGGAGAGACAAATGTTATCCTCATATTAAACTGAGTCTGATACAGAGATTTACTGGTGCATCACAATCTGAAAAGAGAGCCTGATGAAGGGAACGAGAGAGACAGTATTTAATTAAAGGTATGGGGGGAGGACACCAAATTCACAACGAGCAACAATGTTTTTGTCGGCGTGATTAGAAAGATGAGGAAAGAGGAGAACGAGGAAGCTGTCCAGCACGCAGCCGCAACGGAACACCACCTGCAGCTCATCAAACAGCCCAAGTGTCTTCTGTTGAAGGAGAGGCGGACCAAAACGCAGCGTGGTTATTGTGATACATTTTTAATAAAGATGACAATAGAACAATATGCAAAAACGTGAAAAACCGAAACCAGCCCTAATCTGGTGTAACAAACACAAAGACAGGAACAATCACCCACAAAACCCAACACAAAACAGGCTACCTAAATATGGCTCCCAATCAGAGACAATGACTAACACCTGCCTCTGATTGAGAACCATATCAGGCCCAAACACAGAAACAGACAAACTAGACATCCAACATAGAATGCCCACTCAGATCACACCCTGACCAAACAAAACATAGAACATACAAAGCAAACTATGGTCAGGGTGTGACACCAAAGATCTGGACCCTGAAGGACCTGAAGGTTTGGGGAACAGAGTGTGGTTTAATGTTCAAAGGGGAAGGAGGGAAAGCTTCTGCTAAATCCGGACTAAATAACAATGTGTACCAATGAGAACGGCCTACAGTATGTGACTCTCTCGTTTAACGAACCCACAAAAAAGGATGCACAGGAGAAAAACAGGGAGAGAGGACTGAGATTCACGTTTGATCTGCCTGGGGATCCCCTCTCCCCGGTAGGATCCGCAGGAGAAAAACAGGGAGAGAGGACTGAGATTCACGTTTGAACTGCGGGTGATCCTGTCTGCTCAGTAGGATCCGCAGGAGAAAAACAGGGAGAGTGGACAGGGATTCATGTTTGATCTACCTGGCGATCCCCTCTTCCCGGTAGCGTCGCTTAAGGATTATCTGCTCGCCCGACTTCCCAGTCTTGTACCTCCAAACGAAATGGAAAGCAGTGAATGAAGATATAAGGTATGTAACGGTCAGCTATCTAAAAACAAATTTAGCCTGACAATACAACCGGTAGCTATGAAGGCCTGACATCATTTTGTCTTTGATATGTTTCAGAGTCGATGGGAGTGAACACCTTCACAGCAATGTTGCCAAAGATCCGCAAAACAGCGGGTATGACACAGATTTACACAAACCACTGCCTCCGAACCACCATGGCCCAGAAACTGTTGGATGCCGGACTAGAGGCAGGATATAGAACGTCTGTCAGAGGACACAGATCAGAAACCTCTCTAAAAAGTTACTGGAGGACAAATCTGGAAGCCAGGAAGCGTCAGAGAACTATTCTCTCTGACAGCAGCAGCTCCCCCAGATGAAAGAATGGCAATCATATCCAGCAGCGTGGAGCCAACAAACATGGGCAGACAAACTACAAAAAAACAACATGGGCAGACAAACTACAAAAAAACAACATGGGCAGACAAACAATAAATGACAACATGGGCAGACAAACAACAAATGGCAACATGGGCAGACAAACAACAAATTACAACATTGGCAGACAAACAGCAAATGGCAACATGGGCAGACAAACAACAAACAACAACATGGGCAGACAAACAACAAACAATAACTTGGAAAAAAAATGTGGTCGTGCACAATGAAAGGAAACATCCAGATCAACAGTAATACATCATATATTAGTTGTGCTGATGCTCTGTTTTTGCATAGAGTTAACGTAAGCTAGCTATCAAATATAGCAAAACCTGTGGTTATGTTGCATGGCAACCAGTCTAGCAACAAGACATTTTTTCAGATTACACATTACACTCACAAAAGTGATATTTTAGACATTTCAAATTATATTCAAGTTGTACTATTGGCTGTGTACAATGTTGTAAAAATGTGCAAATAGTTAAAGTACAAAAAGGAAAATGAATAAACATACAGTTGAAGTCGGAAGTTTACATACACTTAGGTTGGAATCATTAAAAGTAGTTTTTCAACCACTCCACTAATTTCTTTTTGCAAACTATAGTTCTGGCAAGTCAGTTAGGATTTCTACTTTCTACACAAGTCATTTTTCCCAAAATTGTTCACAGACAAATTATTTCAGTTATAATTCACTGTATCACAATTCCAGTGGGTCAGAAGTTTACATACTAAGTTGACTGTGCCTTTAAACAGCTTGTAAAATGCCAGAAAATGATGTCATAGCTTCAAAAGCTTCTGATAGGCTAATTGACATAATTTGAGTCAATTCGAGGAGAAACCTGTGGATGTATTTCAAGACCTACCTTCAAACTCAGTGCCTCTTTGCTTGATATCAAGGGAAAATCAAAAGATTTCAGCCTCTGAAAAAAAATGGTAGACCTCCACAAGTCTGGTTCATCCTTGGGAGCAATTTCCAAACAGCTGAAGGTACCACATTCATCTGTACAAACAATAGTATGCAAGTATAAACACCATGGGACCACACAGCCGTCATACCGCTCAGGAAGGAGATGCGTTCTGTCTCCTAGAGATGAACATACTTCGGTGCGAAAAGTGCAAAAACAGCAAAGGTCCTTGTGAAGATGCTGGAGGAAACAGGTACAAAAGCATCTATATCCACATTAAAACGCGTCTTATATTGACTTAACCTGAAAGGCCTCTCAGCAAGGAAGAATCCAGTGCTCCAAAACCGCCATAAAAAATCCAGACTACGGTTTGCAACTGTACATGGGGCCAAAGATTGTACTTTTTGGAGAAATGTCCTATGGTCTGATTAAACAAAAATATAACTGTTTGGCCATAATGACCACCGTTATGTTTGGAGGAAAAAGGGGGAGGCTTGCAAGCTGAAGATCACCATCCCAACCGTGAAGCACGGGGGTAGCAGCATCATGTTGTGGGGGTGCTTTGCTGCAGGAGAGACTAGTGCACTTCACAAAATAGATGGCGTCATGAACAAGGACAATAATGTGGATATTTTGAAGCAACATCTTAAGACATCAGTCAGGAAGTTCAAGCTTGGTCGCAAATAGGTCTTCCAAGTGGACAATGACGCCAAGCATACTTCCAAAGTTGTGGCAAAATGGCTTAAGGACAACAAATTCAAGGTATTGGAGTGGCCATCGCAAAGCCCTGACCTCAATCTTATAGAAAATGTGTGGGCAGAACTGAAAAAGCGTGTGCGAGCAAGGAGGCCCACAAACCTGACTCAGTTACACCAGCTCTGTCAGGAAAATGGGCCAAAATTCACCCAACTTATCGTGGGAAGCTTGTGGAAGGCTACCAGAAACATCAACCCAAGTTAAACATTTTAAAGGCAATGTTACCAAATACTAATTGAGTGTATGTAAACTTCTGACCCCCTGGAAATGTGATGAAAGAATTAAAAGCTGAAATAAATAATTATCTCTGCTATTATTCTGACATTTCACATTCTTAAAATAAAGTGGTGATTCTAACTGACCTAAGACACGGAATTTCTACTAGGATTAAATCTCAAAAAAATTGAGGTTAAATGTATTTGGCTAAGGTGTATGTACACTTCCGACTTCAACTGTAAATATGGGTTGTATCTACAATGTTGTTTGTTCTTTAATGTTAGCTCTTTTCTTGTGGCAACAAGTCACATATCTTGCTGCTGTGATGGCACACTGTGGTATTTCACCCAGTAGATATGGGAGTTTATCAAAATTGGATTTGTTTTCAAATTCTTTGTGGATCTGTGTAATAAGAGGGAAATGTGTGTCCCTAATATGGTCATACATTGGACAGGAAGTTATGAAGTGCAGCTCAGTTCCACCTCATTTTGTGTGCAGTGAGCACATAGCCTGACTTCTCTTGAGGGCCAGGTCTCTGCAACGGCAGCTTAGCCTGTCTCTCTATCTCTCTATCTCTCTCTTCTGCGCTTTCTCTTCTTGCTCCCTCTCTCCTCTTTCTCCCTCTCTCCTCTTTCTCCCCCTCTCCTCTTTCTCCCTCTCTCCTCTTTCTCTCTCCTCCTCCTTCTCTCTCTCCTCTTTCTCCCTCTCTCCTCTTTCTCTCTCTCTCCTCTTTCTCCCTCTCTCCTCTTTCTCCCTCTCTCCTCTTTCTCTCTCCTCCTCTTTCTCTCTCTCCTCTTTCTCCCTCTCTCCTCTTTCTCTCTCTCTCCTCTTTCTCTCTCTCCTCTCTCTCCCTCTCTCCTCTTTCTCTTTAATGGTGATGTAATGGTGATGTTGTGGTGATGTAATGGTGATGTTGTGGTGATGTAATGGTGATGTAATTGTGATTTTGTGGTAATGTTGTGGTGATAACCAAAGACAGACTCATGACATATGAAGTTAATTAAGTCACTGTCATTATTTTGATTTTCAAATAACACATGTTTTTATTGGTGAGAAACGCAACAAGTCACACCTTGATTGGTTTCACCTGTCTTTGTGTGTCTCCACCCCCCTGCAGGTGTCGCCTATCTTCCCCATTTTCACCTGTCTATGTGCTTGTCTCCACCCCCCTCCAGGTGTCGCCCATCTTCCCCATTTTCACCTGTCTTTGTGTGTCTCCACCCCCCTCCAGGTGTCGCCCATCTTCCCCAGTTTCACCTGTCTTTGTGTGTCTCCACCCCCCTCCAGGTGTCACCCATCTTCCCCATTTTCACCTGTCTTTGTGCTTGTGTCCACCCCCCTCCAGTTGTCGCCCATCTTCACCATTTTCACCTGTCTTTGTGCTTGTCTCCACCCCCCTCCAGGTGTCGCCCATCTTCCCCATTTTCACCTGTCTTTGTGCTTGTCTCCATCCCCCTCCAGGTGTCACCCATCTTCCCCATTTTCACCTGTCTTTGTGTGTCTCCACCCCCTTCCAGGTGTCGCCCATCTTCCCCATTTTCACCTGTCTTTTTGTGTCTCCACCCCCCTCCAGGTGTCGCCCATCTTCCCCAGTTTCACCTGTCTTTGTGTGTATCCACCCCCCTCCAGGTGTCGCCCATCTTCCCCATTTTCACCTGTCTTTGTGCTTGTCTCCACCCCCCTCCAGGTGTCGCCCATCTTCCCCATTTTCACCTGTCTTTGTGTGTCTCCACCCCCCTCCAGGTGTCGTCCATCTTCCCCAGTTTCACCTGTCTTTGTGTGTCTCCACCCCCCTCCAGGTGTCGCCCATCTTCCCCATTTTCACCTGTCTTTGTGCTTGTCTCCACCCCGCTCCAGATGTCGCCCATCTTCCCCAGTTTCACCTGTCTTTGTGTGTCTCCACCCCCCTCCAGTTGTAGCCCATCTTCCCCATTTTCACCTGTCTTTGTGTGTCTCCACCCCCCTACAGGTGTCGCCCATCTTCCCCATTTTCACCTGTCTTTGTGTGTCTCCACCCCCCTCCAGGTGTCGCTCATCTTCCCCATTTTCCCCTGTGCATTTATATCTGTGTTTTCTATTTGTCTGTGGCCAGTTAGTACTATCAGAACTCAGGATAAGACCAGACGAAGACAGCAAGAATAGCACATGTTTATTTACCAAACAGGCAGAGGTAATTGGGTCAAAGTCAGGAAGGTACAGAAAGGCAGGCAGACTAAGGGGTCAGGGCAGGCAGAATGGTCAGAACAATGGAAACTAGGAAACTGAAATTTGAGAAAAACAGGAAGACGGGAAAGCACGCTGGTAAGACCTGACAAGACAAACTTTGCAACAGACAAACAGAGAACACAGATATAAATACACAGTGGATAATGGGGAAGATGGGCAATACCTGGAGGGGGGGGGGTGGAGACAAGTACAAAGACAGGTTAAACAGATCAGGGTGTGAGGAAGTATAGAAAACCACAATAGCTTTATGTTGATCACAGAAACCTTCTGAAAAGATGCCTTGATTTTATTCCAGACTTTTTGACACTTTTAGAACATTTAGAACTTGTAGAACTTTTGGAACTTTTAGAACTTTTAGAACATTTAGAACTTTTAGAACTTTTAGAACATTTAGAACTTTTAGAACTTTTAGAAGATTTAGAAGATTTAGAACTTTTAGAAGATTTAGAACTTTTAGAACTTTTAGAACATTTAGAACTTTTAGAATATTTAGAACTTTTAGAAGATTTAGAACATTTAGAACTTTTAGAACATTTAGAACTTTTAGAAGATTTAGAACTTTTAGAACATTTAGAACATTTACAGCTTTTAGAAGATTGAGAACTTTTACAACGTTTACAACATAAAGAGAGACATAGAGAGAGAGAGAGAGAGAAAGAGAGACTGAGAGAAACAGAGAGAGACAGAGACATAGAGAGAGACATAGAGAGAGACAGAGAGAGAGACAGGGAGAGAGAGACAGATAGAGAGAGAAACAGAGACAGAGAGAGAGACAGAGAGTCAGAGAGAGAGCGAGAGACATAGAGAGACAGAGAGAGAGACAGAGAGATACAGAGACAGAAAGAGAGAGAGAGAGAGAGAGAGAGAGACATAGAGACACAGAGAGAGAGAGAGACAAAGAGATAGACAGAGAGAGAGAGAGAGAGAGAGACAGAGAGAGAAAGAGAGCGACAGAGAGAAAGAGAGACATAGAGACATAGAGAGAGAGACAGGGAGAGAGAGAGGTTGGGGGTCTGGTAAGGGAGGGACGACCCATGTCAAGAAAAGGTCTGAGACTCGTGCCTGCGTGCGTGTCTGTGGTGTGAGAGAGTGTGTGTGTGTGTGTGTGTGTGTGTGTGTTTATTAGATTTGAGCATCTCTCTCCTGGCGTTTTATTGAGGGACAGAGAGACAGGGCACTGATTGCTTGTGTCATCTCTCATTCTTAACGCTTGTGGCTTTTTTATTGCAAAACCGTGGGTGATCATAACTCAATTAAAATAGACAGACCACACTGGGTTTTTGTCTCATGACTCTCTCTCTCCGTTTCTACCCATCCTCCTTTCCTCTACATTCAGATAGAAATATACTATGTAGGACAAACATGCCTGTCTGACATGAAGCATAATCAATCACGCCAGTTCTACTTGTGGCACTTCTATCTGCAACGATCGACAATCTACTGAACGTGGCCCTGGTAGTCCCCAAAGACACGGAAACCCTGCGCTATCGTGTTGTATATCACATATCTTATTTTTAACCATACTCAGCATGA
>NC_092166.1:79190847-79263347 GCF_045791955.1 Oncorhynchus clarkii lewisi | reverse complement strand
TGCCTTTTCTTGTAACTCTTGAGCATAATCCACTCTTCTGTTGACAGAGCCATCCTACAACTTCCCAGCAGTTGTCCGACAATCCTTTCAGACCTCACCCCCAAATGTTCAGCCACCCGTCCTCCATCCATTAATGTGGGCCCAGCCATGTCCATTGACTTCCTTAAGGTGTTGACTTTGCCCCTCATCAGCATTTTGGAGAAATGTGGAACAGCTTCAGTTGTACAATCCAGTCTTGCCCCATACACCAGAGGTTCCTCCAGCAGCCAATGCACTGACTCGGACTTAGTGTGTCTGGACACCTTCATTATACTCCAAACCCTAAGAAGGCCTCTGTAAAACGGAGGTACTCTATCCCTAGAAATCTGGCCACTATCAACGAAAAATAAAGCCTTCTTTAAATCTAATCCCCATACCTGCTGTATTATCTGACCTGCCACCCCTCTCCACACCTCATTTTTCGGTCCATAAAGCAACCTTTGAATGAACTGAAAACTGAAAGCCCTACTAGCAAAATGTACAAGACCTTGTCCCCCCTCCTCTTTTGACAAATACAAAACACTTTGTGGAACTCAATGATATTTATCCCCCCCAAAAAATCTACAATAATTGCCTGTATCTTGGCCAGAAGGCCAGACGGTGGCTCTGAACATGACAACCGATGCCACAGTGCAGAGGCAACCACATTGTTAATCCGATCAACCATGAGACTCAAACTATCCACCTCCGCTTCATTTTTCACCAAAATAACTACATCAGAATAGGCTGAGAGATGAATATCCTCTGAAAGGTACACCCCCTCAATGCGACTTCTAATTATATTTAGTAGTGGCTCTATTGCAATGGCATACAACATTCCGGACAACGAACACCCCTGTCTAATGTTTTATTATTTTTTTTATTTTTAAGACATCTGTGATATCATTATTATTATTTTCATTTTTTATTTTAACATTTTTCTCCCCAATTTCGTGGTATCCAATTGTTTAGTAGCTCGGGAGAGACGAAGGTTGAAAGTCATGCGTTCTCCGATACACAACCCAACCAAGCCGCACTGCTTCTTAACACAGCGCGCATCCAACCAAGAAGCCAGCCGTACCAATGTGTCGGAGGAAACACTGTGCACCTGGCAACCTTGGTTAGCGTGCACTGCGCCCAGCCTGCCACAGGAGTCGCTGGTGCGCGATGAGTCAAGGATATACCTACCAGCCAAGCCCTCCCTAACCCGGATGACACTGGGCCAATTGTGCGTCACCCCACGGACCTCCCGGTTGCGACAGAGCCTGGGCGCGAACCCAGAGTCTCTGGTGTCACAGCACCCTTAACCACTGCGCCACCCGGGAGGCCCACCCCTGCCTAATTTACACACTTTCAAAGGAGCATTCAAGCCACTGCTAACTTTCAATATACTTTCAATGTCAACATATATGATCATGGCAGTATAATCAGAGCTGAAACCAAAAGCCTCAAAAAGTCACGTTCTGACCTTAGTTCCTTTGTTATGTCTTTGTTTTAGGTTGGTCAGGGTGTGAGTTGGGGTGGGTAGTCTGTTCTTTTTTCTATGTGTTTGGCCTAGTATGGTTCTCAATCAGAGGCAGGTGTCGTTCGTTGTCTCTGATTGAGAATCATACTTAGGTAGCCTGTTCAAGCCCATCAAGGAACTGCTGAGTGTCTGTTTTATCCTCCTGGTACTCACACTTGTAGAGCTCAGCATATAACTCTACTGTCCTCTTTCTAATTCCACTTGTAGAGCTCAGCATAGAACTCTACAGTCCTCTTTCTAATTTAACTTGGGCTAGTGAGCTCCTGTCTAACAGCTAATCTGTGGCAATGAATAATTATTCTTTGTCCATTGTTTTTTCTCTAAACCAAAGAAAAATTTGGATGAGGCATCCATTTCAGAGATTCCCTGAAACCTACTTCTCACCAATGCGCCCAGTGCTCTGATACCCAGCAGGTCTGCCAATGAGGCTTTTTTTTCTCTTGAGTGCTTGAATATGGCCTCAATATGGTCTCAACTGACATTGGAGTTCCACTATTTCAGACTCTAGGGCGTTCATTGATCTGATGATATCTCTGGTGACATTCGTTGTGTACTGATTACATAATTGTTAAATCTGGTTTTTCCATATATCCCACCCCTGTTGAAAGGAAACAAAACTGGCCTTTTGAGACCTCCACCTCTCCCAGAAACCTCTCCACCTCTCCACCTCTCCCAGAAACCTCTCCACCTCTCCCAGAAACCTTTCCACCTCTCCCAGAAACCTCTCCACCTCTCCACCTCTCCCAGAAACCTATCCACCTCTCCCAGAAACCTCTCCACATCTCCACCTCTCCCAGAAACCTCTCCACCTCTCCCAGAAACCTCTCCACCTCTCCCAGAAACCTCTCCACCTCTCCCAGAAATCTCTCCACCTCTCCCAGCAATCTCTCCATCTCTCCCAGAAACCTCTCCACCTCTCCCAGAAACCCCTCCACCTCTCCCAGCAATCTCTCCACCTCTCCCAGAAACCTCTCCACCTCTCCCAGAAACATCCCCACCTCTCCCAGAAACCTCTCCACCTCTCCACCTCTCCCAGAAACATCTCCACATCTCCCAGAAATCTCTCCACCTCTCCCAGAAACCTCTCCACCTCTCCACCTCTCCCAGAAACATCTCCACATCTCCCAGAAATCTCTCCACCTCTCCCAGAAATCTCTCCACCTCTCCACCTCTCCCAGAACCCTCTCCACCTCTCCCAGAAACCTCTCCACATCTCCCATAAACCTCTCCACCTCTCCACCTCTCCCAGAAACCTCTCCACCTCTCGCAGAAATCTCTCCACCTCTCCCAGAAATCTCTCCACACTCCCATAAACCTCTCCACCTCTCCACCTCTCCCTCTCTCCCAGACAACTCTCCACCTCCCCCAGAAATGTATCCACCTCTCCCAGAAACCTCTCCACCTCTCCCAGAACCAACTACAACATTTCCTGAAGTGATCATCACTCAGTAAAGTTGTATTAAAATGTCAGTATGCACTTGTAGGGTTTACAGCGTTATTAAACTATGATCTGAAAATCCCACCGGGGTTATCACACTTGACTTACAGACCTGAGATGGATGCTCAAAACAATAAGAGATGTTAAGATGGTGTTCTCTTTCACATTGGCCCATGTGTACTGTCTCGTGCCTCCATTTTGACTCTGCCAAATATCACATAGTTCATGTGTTACAATAATGGCGTTTTAAAAAATGTCTTTGAGGCTTTATGAGGTTCTTTGTGATTTCTATCTAAATCACTGACTGTGCAGTTAAAATCCCCCAGCAAGAAATAAATCATCCTCAGTATTACATTTCTCAATTGTATTTGATAATGTCTCTAAAAAACGTACCCTCTCAACTGCCACTACAGGGGCATATACATTTATTAAACACATAGTGGTGTTTTCGTACCTCACTCTAATTACCTCCTCTCAACTACCTCTTCAAACTCATATGACAAAGGCAAAAACCTTTTGAGAACAGGATGGCCACACCCCTACTTTTTGAGTTTTTATGACCCCCATTTCTTGTAGAAAACTTGTCACTTCCCTTTCCCTTTATTAACTCATACACTACGGCTCTCTTAAAACTTAAAACTGCTCATGGCTGAAAAAAAGTACGGAGTAAGAAACAGAAAACACATCTCTATACAGAGTTAAAACTGCGAACTGAACTCTTTCATTTCCTTTAGAATTTACCACACTTTCTTTAGTCTAGAAATTTCTGGGCTTGTCAAACCTCCCACCGTTGTTTTTGACATCAGAAACTTCGATTCAATTAACAATTCATATTCTGGAGAAAAAAATCTGTTACATTATAATACTGCATATGTTTCTTCCCTTTTGTCAAATTCAGAAATTGATGTACCTATTTTGTTGTGAAGGATTATATGCCTCACTATCGCATCATCCCCAGAGGAAAACTTCACCATCTCTACAACCTGTTTATCCTCAACTGATTTATCAATCTCCACCTTCCTCTTGGAATTAGAACCTTCACCACCCCTTAAATCCTTCCTCTTGGAATTAGAACCTTCACCACCCCTTAAATCCTTCCTCTTGGAATTAGAACCTTCGTCACCCCTTAAATCCTTCCTCTTAGAATTACAACCTTCACCACCCCTTAAATTCTTCATTTTATGCCTCTGCACTTTGAAAACAGCTGCTTAATTTTCCATTCATAAAGCAGGATTACCAACGTCTGTGTCTCCCACAACACAACTCTCAACTATCATATTCATCTTTCAATGGAGTCTAGGAATATCACTACAGCGCTATTCATCCTCGAGGCTGATTTTATGCCATCATACCCAATGATAGCGCCAGCTGCTAAGCTACATTCTTCCACAGAATACCCTGCCACAGAACACCCTGCAATCAGTCCCTCCCGCTGGTTACGCCCTCGAGAGAACCAACCTCAACGATCCCACCACCCCTATACGTGCTTAGTGATAATGAGACAATATACACTTAAAACAACTCAACTAATCAATATATATACACACTATGTGATGGTTGCTGATAATGGGCCTCTGTACGCCTATGTATATCTTCCATTAAAAATCAGCCATTTCCAGCTACAATAGTCATTTACAGCATTAACAATGTCTACACTGTATTTCTGATCAATCTGATGTATTTTAATGGTAAACAACGGTTGCTTTTCTTTCAAAAACAAGGACATTTCGAAGTGACCCCAAACTTTCAGGTATATTTGAGTTTTATTGGTGCTTTAATCAGAACAACAGTTTTCAGCTGTGCTAACATAACTGCAAAAGGGTTTTCTAATGATCAATTAGCCTTTTAAAATGACAGACTTGGATTAGCTAACACAACGTGCCTTTGGAACACAATCGCTCCTGCTTCCCGACTCACTCCCAGCATACACTCCGACTAGAGAGAGAGAGAGAGAAAAAAGACCTTGTTGAAATTGAATTTAGAGAGAGAGAGAGAGAGAAAGAGAGAGAGAGAGAGAGAGAAAGAGACAGAGAGAGAGAGAGAGAGAGAGAGAGAAAGAGAGAGAGGGGAAGAGAGAGAGAGAGAGAGAGATAGAGAGAGAGAGAGAACTGCTCCCTAACAGGCAAATGACACAGTCTTCAGTCAAATTTCACCCCCATAACTAACGTGGGATATGCGACAACAGCAACCTTGGGAAAATCCTCTGCATTGTCATTGACAGCAGACTCATACATTTCCTCAGTGAAAACAATGTACTAGGCAAATGTCAAATTGGCTTTTTACCAAATTACCGTACGACAGACCCCGTATTCACCCTGCACACCCCAATTGACAAACAAACAAACCAAAAAAAGGCAAAGTAATCTCAAGCTTTGTTGATTTCAAAAAAGCATTTGACTCAATTTGGCATGAGGGTCTGCTATACAAATTGATGGTATTGGGGAAAAAACATATGACGTTATAAAATCTATGTACACAAACAACAACAAAATCCAGAAAATACCACAGTGTGCCGTCACAACAGCTAGATGTGTGACCTGTTGCCTCAAGAAAAGGGCGACCAGTGAAAAACAAACACCATTGTAAATACAACCCACATTTTTCCCCTTTTGTCCTTTAACTATTTGCACTATGTTACACAATACATGTATGTTTTGTTGGCGCGTTATGTTCAGTAGTTCCAAAACTACCAGTGATTTTGCAAAGAGCCACAATTTACAGAAATACTCATAATAAACACTGATAAAAGATACAAGTGTTATACGTGGAATTTTAGATCCACTTCTCCTTAATGCAACCGCTGTGTCAGATTTAAAAAAACTTTATGGAAAAAGCACACCATGCAATAATCTGAGTACGGCGCTCAGACGAAAAATCAAGCCAAACAGATATGCGTCATGTTGGAGTCAACAGAAGTCAGAAATAGCATTATAAATATTCACTTACTTTTGATGATCTTCATCAGAATTCACTCCCAGGAATCCCCGTTCCACAATAAATGTTTGTTTTGTTCAATAATGTCCATCATTTATGTTCAAATAGCTCCTTTTGTTAGTTTCAAGAGTCAGTATATTTGAGTTTAACCATTACATTTGTTGTAATATTTGTTCGATCTTTTCAGGAGGATAAAAACTTAAATTGTAACCATATTTGTATGGCTTGTTTAAGAAAAGGTGATACTCTAAACAACATTTCATTTTCAATTAGTTGGAAATGAGAAGTTGTAATCTGTATAAAGGCAAAAAAATGAATTTTTGAACAATGGATGAGGCTTTCTTAATCCACTGGAGAACCATTTGGGGTTTAATTATAACTTATGGATGAGTGAAGCGTTTAGTGAGAGGTTTAAGATTTAATATTTCATCATTTTTGCCCTCCAAACCTATATTCATTATGTAAATAGGCACATATAATTTTGTCTGGCTTAGCATTCCAAATAAAATGGTTTTTTTTTGCTCATTTGTTTAAAAAAATAAGTTGTCTGGAGTAGGCAGCTAAATTAAAGTAATCCAGGCAATTATACTTATATATTATATATATTATTATATTATATTACATTTTAGTCGTGCTTTATCAAACACTGTTTCAAAATCTGCTATGAAGACCAGGCCTGGTATCTTTGATGTTTCATAATGTTCAATTGTTTCAAGTAATTGTCATGTATTATCTCCAATAAATCATCCATGTAAAAAACTGTTTGATCAGGATGAACAATATCTGGTAAAACCTTTTTAATACTATGTGCTATGCATTTTGTCAGGATTTTTGCAGCAATACATTGAAGTGTTAGAGGCCTCCAGTTTTTAAAATAGACTGGATCTTTATACATACCACCTGGGTCCTGTTTAAGTAGTAATGAAATCAGACCTTGTTGTTGAGTACCTGAAAGTCTACCGTTTTTATTGGAGTAATTAAAACATGCTAATAATGGATCTTTGAGTACATCAAAAAAGGTCTGATGTCCCTCTTCTGGTATACCCTCAAGCCCTGGTGTTTTTCCACACTGAAAATATTTAATTGCCTCAAAAATGTCCTATTCCGTGAGTTGGCCTTCACACAGGTCTTTCAGTTTATTTTACATTATTAATATTGTTTTATGAGGAAAGAAATCCTTATAGTTAACATAATTCAGTGGAGATGGAGGAGACTGAGAATAAAACATATGCTTAAAATACTTGCTTCCTCTTTTCATATCCTTTGGTGAATCATAGTGACTCCATTTGTAACGAGTTTCTGTAAATTCTTTTTGGTAGCATTTTTCATCCAAATTGCTTTATTTTTTAAATACTTTAAACTTGATCGTTCTTGAATAAATAACCTATGTTGTGCCTCTAAAAGCACATTTAAAAGTGTCCCATACAATAAGGGGATCTGCTGTACCTATGTTGTGCAGAAAATAAGTCAGTTATGAATTATTTTGTCTTAGTGAAGAACATATTGTCATCCAATAGGCTTTGATTAAATTTAGAGTTCTATGGAGGCCAATTAGATGGTGGTCCGATCACATTCTGTCTCCTACTAATATATATATTTTAAACTTTTTTGATGCCAGCAAGAATGAGACCAGGAAGTAATCAAGATGGCTACAGTAGCTTGATAAAGCCTCCTCCATGTATATCTCACTAGGTCAGGGGTTTTCAGCCTCCATATATCCACTAGTTCTAATGTATCCCTGATATTTGTGATCTCCTTAAGAGCATGAGGGTGATAATTTGTCGAATGATTTCCTTTACGATCCTTTGAGGTACTTAAAACCGTATTATAATCTCCCACCATAATAATAGATACATTTGTTGCTCATGAGCTAAATAGATTATTATACATAGTTTCAAAGAAGAGCTGATCATCATTATTTGGCCCATTTAGATAAATTATACAGATATCTCTCTACTTTACTCAGTTCATCTTTGCCTCGATCCTGACTAGTCTCTCAGTCCCTTCCACTGAAAAACATCCCCACAGCATGATGCTGCCACCACCATGCTTCACTGTAGGGCTGGTGACAGGTTTCCTCCAGATGTGACACTTGTCATTCAGGCCAAAGACTTCAATCTTGGTTTCATCAGACCAGAAAATCTTGTTTCTCAGGGTCTGAGGGTCCTTTAGGTGCCTTTTGGCAAACTCCAAGCGGGCTCTCTTATGCCTTTTACTGAGTAGTGGCTGCCGTCTGGCCACTCTACCATAAAGGCCTGATTGGTGGAGTGCTGCAGAGATGGTTCCCCTTCTGGAATGTTCTCCCATCTCCACAGAGGAACTCTGGAGCTCTGTCAGAGTGACCTCCCTGACCAAGGCCCTTCTACCCCAATTGCTCATTTTGGCCGGTGGCCAGCTCTAGGAAGAGTCTTGGTGGTTCCAAACTTCCTCCATTTAAGAACGATGGAGGTCACTGTGTTCTTGTGGACCTTCAATGCTACAGAAATGTTTTGGTACCCTACCCCAGATCTGTGCCTCGACACAATCCTGTCTCGGAACTCTATGGACAATTCCTTCAACCTCACGGCTTGGTTTTTATTCTGACATGCACTGTCAACTGAACCTTATATGGACAGGTGTCTGCCTTTCCAAATCAAGTCCAATCATTCGAATTTGCCACAGGACTCCAATCAAGTTGTAGAAACATCTCAAGAATGATCAATGGAAACATTATACAACTGAGCTCAATTCCGAGACTCACAGCAAAGGGTCTGAATACTTGTCAATAAGGTATTTCGGTTCCAAATTTGCCAAAAATTGAAAAACCTGTTTTCGCTTTGTCATTATGGGTATTGTGTGTAGATTGTTGAGAAAAATAAATAATTTAATTAATTTTAGAATAAGGCTCGAATGCACTGTATGTAGGTGTGTTAGTCTGTGTGAGAGGGTGGGTCTCCTCCCGGGGGATGGACACAACTTACAGACAAACCAGACAGACAAACAGACAGGCAAACCAGACAGATCGACAGACAGACAAACAGACAGACAGACAGACAGACAGACAGACAGACAGACAGACAGACAGATCGACAGACAGACAGACAGACAGACAGACAGACAGACAGACAGACAGACAGATCGACAGACAGACTGGCAGGCAGGCAGACAGACAGACATACAGACAGACAGACAGACAGACAGACAGACAGATCGACAGACAGACTGGCAGGCAGGCAGACAGACAGACAGTTCGACAGACAGACAGACAGACAGACAGACAGACAGACAGACAGACAGACAGGCAGGCAGGCAGACTGTGCAGTGTTCCGGTGGTGACAGACAGCAGAGGGGAAGCCTGGGTTGGTTGTCTGGTTGTGATGATGATGTTCTCTACAGCTACAGAGGAGATGGGGAAAGCACAACACACACACACACACACACACACACACACACACACACACACACACACACACACACACACACACTTTATATACACAAGTATGTGAACACCCCTTCAAATTAGTGGATTCGGCAATATCAGCCACACCCGTTCCTGACAGGTGTATAAAATCGAGCACACAGCAATCTAATCTCCATAGACAAACATTGTCAGTAGAATGGTCTTACTGAAGAGCTCAGTGACATTCTACATGGCACCATCATAGGATGCCACCTTTCCCACAAGGCAGTTTGTAACATTTCTGCCCCGGTCAACTGTAAGTGCTGTTATTGTGTAGTGGAAACATCCTACTGTAGGAGCAACAACGGCTCAGCCGCAAAGTTCTATGGCCACACAAGTTCACAGAACAGAGTGCTGAAGCCCGTAACGCATCTGTCCTCGGGTTGCAACCCTCACTACCGAGTTCCAAACTGCCTCTGGAAGCAACGTCAGCACAAGAACTGTTCATCGGGAGCTTCATGAAATGGGTTTCCATGGCCGAGCAGCCGCACACAAGATAACCATGCGCAATGCCAAGCATTGGCTGGAGTGGTGTAAAGCTCGCCGCCATTGGACTGGAGCAGTGGAAATGCATTCTCTGGAGTGATAAATTACGCTTCTGTTTCAGGATGACAATGCCCCCGTATATAAAGCGAGATCCATACAGAAGCCAGGCCTAATCGCCCAACATCTGTGCCAGTCCACACTAATGCTCTTGTGGCTTTTTTTGTGGCCAAACTGTAACCCGGACGACGCTGGGCCAATTGTGCGCCGCCCTATGGGACTCCCAATCCTGGCCGGGATGTGATACAGCCTGGATTCAAACCAGGGACTGTGGTGACGCCTCTTGCACTGGGATGCAGTGCCTTAGACCGCTGCGCCACATGAATGGAAGCATGTACCCAAAGCAATGTTCCAACTCCTAGTGGAAGTCCTTCCCAGAAAATGCCCATGAATTTGGAATGAGATGCCGATAAGCAGGTGTCCACATACCTAATGGTCATGTAGTGAAGCTCGGCATGTGGTGAGCTTGAGGTGGAGAGCCATAGGCCTTGTTTTGTGTGAATCCTTTCAACGGGCATCCAAACTCCCTGCATTCAAACAGATACATTGTTTTCCTCTGCTGAGGGAGAGAGAGAGGGAGAGGGAGGGAGAGGGAGGGAGAGGGAGGGAGGGAGGGAGGGAGAGAGAGGGAGAGAGAGAGAGAGAGCGAGAGAGAGAGAGAGAGAGAGAGAGAGAGAGAGACTTTTAATTACTTCCCAACTCCACTTCTCCTCACAGGAGAGAAGCGAGGGAAGGAAGAGCAAGGGGAATGAGGGGGAGGAGAGGAGGGAGGCAGAGAAATGGAGTGTTCTATGAGACAGATGTGACGTGTGCTAGCTGCAGTGTAATTAACATGCAATTAACACTAATTAAGGAGGGGGAGGAGAGGGGTGAGGCCCCTGAATATGTCTCCATAGTTGGGGGGGTGCAGGGTGCAGGGTGGGGGGGTGGAGGGGGAGGGATATAAGTGTTAATGATGAGGGAAGGAGAGATTGAGAGATGAGGAAAGATAGGAAGGGTTAGGGCAATACTGTAGGTGATGATCAGGGAAAGGGAGGTTTGAGAGAAGTGGGAGGTACGTTTGAGTGTGTTGTGGCTAGGGGAAGACTGTGCTTTATCATGCTGCTCTTCCAGTGTCTGCCACCCTCTGCTGATCGATATGGCCACTTTGCTGTTAAACACTCAACACACACACACACACACACACACACACACACACACACACACACACACACACACACACACACACACACACACACGTAGGGCCGTGGGGGTTTGGTGCTGTATGGTGCAGATGGATGGCCACAGACAGAGGGGTAATTGTCCCAGCTGTCCCCTCTCTCCCCCTCCTCTCACACCTCTCCCTTGGTAATGTAAAGGGGCAGGACTAACAGCCCATAGGGTAGGGGTAGGCAACTAGATTCAGCCACGGGACGCCTTTTGTCGGAGCGGATGGTTGGGGAGTTTACAATATAATTATAGTATTTAATACAGTGAAAATTGATCACAAATAATCCCTAAACCAGATTGTATTTAAAAATAACAATAACATCATACCTTGACAACATTGAGACACGATCACGTCTGGATTTTTCGTGGGAATATTTGGGAACAGATTAAAGTCATTTTTTGCTTAATTAATGTTGATTTTATGGGCTTTTTCCCCACAAAAGTTTGGGGGCACCAAAAACATTATTGAGGGTCGGTTTTGGCCCACAGGCCGCCTGTTGCCTACCCCTGCTACAGAGTATCTGTCATGGCTCCAAACAAACACGCACACACACACAGGCAAGCATCGGGATAGACCTCAATTATCACTTACACTCTTTTTACCTCCCTCTCTATCTCTCTCTCTCTTTTTTCCTCTATCTGTCTCTCTCTCTCCTCCTCTCTTTCATATATTTCTCTCTCTCCCCCTCTATCTGTCTGTCTCTCTCTCTCCACCTCTCTTTCATATATTTCTCTCTCTCCCCCTTGATCATTCTCTCTCTCTCTCCATTCTTTCATATATTTCTCTCTCTCCCCTATCTTTGTCTCTATCTCTCCTCCTCTCTTTCATATATTTCTCTCTATCCCCCTCTATCTGTCTCTCTCTCACCCTCCTCCTGTATTTGTAAATGGAGCTGCCTTCAGCATTTCTCTCTCATTGATTGTGCTGTAAACCTTGAGATGTAATCATTCTAATGCATTATGTCCAACTCCTCCTGAATGTTATCCTAACGCATTATGTCCAACTCCTCCTGAATGTTATCCTAACACATTATGTCCAACTCCTCCTGAATGTTATCCTAATGCATTATGTCCAACTCCTCCTGAATGTTATCCTAATGCATTATGTCCAACTCCTCCTGAATGTTATCCTAACACATTATGTCCAACTCCTCCTGAATGTTATCCTAATGCATTATGTCCAACTCCTCCTGAATGTTATCCTAACGCATTATGTCCAACTCCTCCTGAATGTTATCCTAATGCATTATGTCCAACTCCTCCTGAATGTTATCCTAATGCATTATGTCCAACTCCTCCTGAATGTTATCCTAATGCATTATGTCCAACTCCTCCTGAATGTTATCCTAATGCATTATGTCCAACTCCTCCTGAATGTTATGCTAATGCATTATGTCCAACTCCTCCTGAATGTTATCCTAATGCATTATGTCCAACTCCTCCTGAATGTTATCCTAATGCATTATGTCCAACTCCTCCTGAATGTTATCCTAACGCATTATGTCCAACTCCTCCTGAATGTTATCCTAATGCATTATGTCCAACTCCTCCTGAATGTTATCCTAATGCATTATGTCCAACTCCTCCTGAATGTTATCCTAATGCATTATGTCCAACTCCTCCTGAATGTTATCCTAACACATTATGTCCAACTCCTCCTGAATGTTATCCTAATGCATTATGTCCAACTCCTCCTGAATGTTATCCTAATGCATTATGTCCAACTCTTCCTGAATGTTATCCTAATGCATTATGTCCAACTCCTCCTGAATGTTATCCTAATGCATTATGTCCAACTCCTCCTGAATGTTATCCTAACACATTATGTCCAATTCCTCCTGAATGTTATCCTAATGCATTATGTCCAACTCCTCCTGAATGTTATCCTAACACATTATGTCCAACTCCTCCTGAATGTTATCCTAATGCATTATGTCCAACTACTCCTGAATGTTATCCTAACACATTATGTCCAACTACTCCTGAATGTTATCCTAACACATTATGTCCAACTCCTCCTGAATGTTATCCTAATGCATTATGTCCAACTCCTCCTGAATGTTATCCTAACACATTATGTCCAACTCCTCCTGAATGTTATCCTAATGCATTATGTCCAACTCCTCCTGAATGTTATCCTAATGCATTATGTCCAACTCCTCCTGAATGTTATCCTAATGCATTATGTCCAACTCCTCCTGAATGTTATCCTAATGCATTATGTCCAACTCCTCCTGAATGTTATCCTAATGCATTATGTCCAACTCCTCCTGAATGTTATCCTAATGCATTATGTCCAACTCCTCCTTAATGTTATCCTAATGCATTATGTCCAACTCCTCCTGAATGTTATCCTAATGCATTATATCCAACTCCTCCTGAATGTTATCCTAACACATTATGTCCAACTCCACCTGCTTCACTCACTCACTCACTCACTCACTCACTCACTCACTCACTCACTCACTCACTCACTCACTCCCTCTCTCTCTCTCTCTCTCCCTCTCCCTCTCCCTCTCTCTCTCTCTCTCTCCCTCTCCCTGATAATGGCACGTTTACCATCTGATAGGATTAACCCGCATTCTGAATTGGTAGTTAACATGTGGTAGGATTAACCCACATTCTGAATTGGTAGTTAACATGTGGTAGGATTAACCCACATTCTGATCTGGTAGTTAATATGTGGTAGGATTAACCCACATTCTGAATTGGTAGGTAACATGTGGTAGGGGGTGAGGACAGTCTGGGTACCAGTCTGTTTAGCTGTTATCCTACTCCTTGCCCCTCCTGTCACGCTAAACATCTTTGGCATGTACAAGGACTGGAATGTTAGCTAAACAGACTGGTTCCCAGGGAAGGTCCTTCAGAGGAGGCTGGTGGGGGAGGATTAATACCTTTAATGGAGTGAATGAAAAGGTTTTAACGAAACCATGCTTCAAGCCATCACTATGAGCTGATTTAAAGTGCCACTAGCCACCACTGGTTTCCTCTCAATTGAACTCCGTTTCCCAGGGGGTCGTGTGTCTGTCTTATCTCAGGGCCAGTTTAGAGTGGTCACCCGGGTGTTGGTAACAGGGATCCCCGTCGTCACGGTTACTCTGATAACAATGAAGTAAATGGCGGTTGTCACGGCGACACCTTAAAGGGCCATCAATCCCTGCGACCTGGAGAGCATCGCTGCCACTTTCTGCCCGTAATGGACAGATGATCACATGGGTTCTGGGGGAGAAGAGGAGAACTGGAGTGTATCCCTCGCACTCTAGCTCTCTCCCCTCTTTCTCTCTCTCTCTCTCTCTCTCTCTCTCTCTCTCTCTCTCTCTCTCTCTCTCTTTCTCTCTCTCTCTCTCTCTCTCTCTCTCTCTCTCTCTCTCTCTCTCTCTCTCTCTCTCTCTCTCTCTCTCTGTGTCTCTCTCTCTTTCTCTCTCTCTCTCTCTCTCTCTCTCTCTCTCTCTCTGTGTCTCTCTCTCTCTCTCTTTCTCTCTCTTTCTCTTTCTCTCTCTCTCTCTCTCTGTTTGTCTTTCTTTCTCTCTCTCACTCTTCTCTCTCTCCTCTCTCTATCTGTTTGTATAATACATATAGTAGTGCAGACATGTTTAAGTTGTTAAATCTGTGTCCACTCCTCCCAGACAGCTTCCTAATCTCCTATGTCAGGGGAGCAGAGAGAATGCCAACCGACATTCATACCTCACACTACACTATGACTAAGACATAGTCTGCGTCCCAATTCATTTTAGAGTGCACTAATTGAACAGGTCCCATAGAGGAGTAGGGTGCCGTTTGTGATGCACCCTACAACATTATTCACACACTCTTAGAACGACAGATGCGTATTTAATATGAAACATGTCTTTATTATTTAAACCATCACGTTTCAGGGGAAAACAGTGTGAGTCATACCTAGTGGAGAATCATATCCCTCTCACACTCTCACACTCAATCAATCAATCAATCAATCAATCAATCAATCAATCAATCAATCAATCAATCGTTCTCTTTCTGTCAATCCCTTTTAGACTTGATTGATCTTCCTCTCCTTTCTGTCTCCCTCAGTTGATCCTGAAACTCTCCTCTACCTCCACCCTATCCGTTAATCTTTTTTTTTTACAATAATCCAGATGTTTGTTTAGCTAGGAACTAATGTTTGTCGCGTTGTGGTCTGTGTTTTCCTGCAGCAGGCAGATGAGGTTGCGCAGACGGAGGTCTCCCATCAGCTCCACCTGCAGCAGTGTGATTCGTCAGAGAAGCAGCAGCCCAAACGGTTACACGTCTCCAACATCCCTTTCCGCTTCAGAGACCCAGACCTCAGGCAAATGTTTGGGGTGAGTAGCTAGCTGTGAGAAATCAGGCTCACCTGAAGCCGAGAAAGCATCACAAACACCTAACTTCACCCGTACAATACCAAGGTTTCCCAGCACACAGGCCAACTATAGTAACGCTGTTGGTCTACATACCAGTCGTGTCCTCAGTGTTCAGAATACACAGACCTTTATAACAAAACACCAGTGTTGAGTCGACCATGTTTCAATCATCTCATTCTCCCCTGATTGTGTTTTGTGTGAGCCGTAGCTCTACAGGTACATCAAGTGTCACTTTAGAGATCGTCCTGTCACCATTAAAGATGTATGGGCCCCGTCACACCTTTTAGAGAGGGGGCCTAAATGATTCACCTTCTAACCTCTACATACCCTCTCCTCCTCAAATTAGGGAGAGATATGAATGTTTCATCTCCTGGACCTCTATAGGGCCGTCGTCCTTAACCACTCCTTGGAGAGAGAGAGAGGACATGTCACAAGGCCTGTTTGAATTCCCAAGACTGTTCACCCTGTAGCAGTTCTCAGAACAGAACACTGTTCAATCACAGGACTGTTCTAGAATTACAGTATGATTCTAGAAATGTAGTTTTATTCTCTGCTTTGTGAAAGGACGAAGTAAGTATCTGACCCTGTAGCAGTTGTTCGCGGCAACCTGTTCTTACTTATTTAATAATTTTTGTTCCTGGAGGAACTTAGGACTGGCCCGTACTATAGATCTCTAACCCTGCTGGTCTCAGGCTGTTTCCTTCACTTCTGGCCTTACAGCCCAATAGGCATCTTGTACCCACTCCTATGTACCCACTCCTATGTACCCACTCCTATGTACCCACTCATATGTACCCACTCCTAACTACCCACTCCTATGTACCCACTCCTAACTACCCACTCCTATGTACCCACTCCTAACTACCCACTCCTAACTACCCACTCCTATGTACCCACTCCTAACTACCCACTCCTAACTACCCACTCCTAAGTACCCACTCCTATGTACCCACTCCTATGTACCCACTCCTAAGTACCCACTCCTATGTTCCCACTCCTATGTACCCACTCATATGTACCCACTCCTAAGTACCCACTGCTTGGGGCGGCAGATAGCCTAGTGGTTAGAGCGTTGAACAAGGAAGTTAAACCCACTGTTCCCCGGTAGGCCGTCGTTGTGAATAAGAATTTGTTCTTAACTGACTTGCCTAGTTAAATAAATGTTCAATAACAAGTAGTACCACCTACTGCAACTCAGTCATGTTGTTTAAAATGCCAACAAAATGACCAAGAAGTCCCCATAGAGCACAGAGTCAGTTAGCTTCTCTCTCCCACATAATGTTAGATGATAAGAAGAAACAGAGAGACGGAGTACACAGAAGGGAGATAGTGTGAGTAGAAGAAACAGAGAGACTGGGAGTACACAGAAGGGAGATAGTGTGAGTAGAAGAAACAGAGAGACTGGGAGTACACAGAAGGGAGATAGTGTGAGTAGAAGAAACAGAGAGACGGGGAGTACACAGAAGGGAGATAGTGTGAGTAGAAGAAACAGAGAGACGGAGTACACAGACGGGAGATAGTGTGAGTAGAAGAAACAGAGAGACTGGGAGTACACAGAAGGGAGATAGTGTGAGTAGAAGAAACAGAGAGACGGAGTACACAGAAGGGAGATAGTGTGAGTAGAAGAAACAGAGAGACTGGGAGTACACAGAAGGGAGATAGTGTGAGTAGAAGAAACAGAGAGACGGGGAGTACACAGAAGGGAGATAGTGTGAGTAGAAGAAACAGAGAGACGGAGTACACAGACGGGAGATAGTGTGAGTAGAAGAAACAGAGAGACGGAGTATACAGACGGGAGATAGTGTGAGTAGAAGAAACAGAGAGACGGAGTATACAGACGGGAGATAGTGTGAGTAGAAGAAACAGAGAGACGGAGTACACAGAAGGGAGATAGTGTGAGTAGAAGAAACAGAGAGACGGAGTACACAGAAGGGAGATAGTGTGAGTAGAAGAAACAGAGAGACGGAGTATACAGACGGGAGATAGTGTGAGTAGAAGAAACAGAGAGACGTTGTATACAGACGGGAGATAGTGTGAGTAGAAGAAACAGAGAGACGGAGTATACAGACGGGAGATAGTGTGAGTAGAAGAAACAGAGAGACGGAGTACACATAAGGGAGATAGTGTGAGTAGAAGAAACAGAGAGACTGGGAGTACACAGAAGGGAGATAGTGTGAGTAGAAGAAACAGAGAGACGGGGAGTACACAGAAGGGAGATAGTGTGAGTAGAAGAAACAGAGAGACGGAGTACACAGACGGGAGATAGTGTGAGTAGAAGAAACAGAGAGACTGGGAGTACACAGAAGGGAGATAGTGTGAGTAGAAGAAACAGAGAGACGGAGTATACAGACGGGAGATAGTGTGAGTAGAAGAAACAGAGAGACGTTGTATACAGACGGGAGATAGTGTGAGTAGAAGAAACAGAGAGACGGAGTATACAGACGGGAGATAGTGTGAGTAGAAGAAACAGAGAGACGGAGTACACAGAAGGGAGATAGTGTGAGTAGAAGAAACAGAGAGACGGGGAGTACACAGAAGGGAGATAGTGTGAGTAGAAGAAACAGAGAGACGGAGTACACAGAAGGGAGATAGTGTGAGTAGAAGAAACAGAGAGACGGAGTATACAGACGGGAGATAGTGTGAGTAGAAGAAACAGAGAGAATGGAGATAGTGTGAGTAGAAGAAAGAACGACAGCGTGAGCGAGAACATAAACAAACAACATGCCATGCAGAGAGAGAGAGAAAGATCAACCCATGGTGTTTGTTGCTCTACAGCACATATGTCAGAGTCAAGGCCCGCGGGCCACATCCGGCCCGCAAGAAGGTTTTTTACGGCCCCTGGGATGATCTTGATTTATTATTAGAACCGGCCCGCAGCAAGCCGGCAGCCCGCAGATCTTTTACACGCACCAATACTACATTTCCCACAATGCAAAGGTGACGCACCGAGCAGTAGGCTGCTTCATTTCAATATTTATTGGCACAGCAGTCGTCAGCATCACAGTAAAATTAACTTTCAGATACCCATCAAAAATGGCAAAACGGAAGGTGGATACTGAGAACCGGGGGTTTCAAACAAGGTGGGAGTCGGAGTATATGTTCACGAAGGTAGCTGGAAAACCTGTGTGTCTTCTGTGTGGAGAAAGTGTGGCGGTACTGAAAGAGTATAATCTGAGACGACATTATGAAACGAAACACGCGGACACACACGCGGACGCAACTGTCAAGGCCAGTTTTATTTTGGCAGAAGAGATCGCTAAATCAGCCCGGCCATTTACGGAGGGGGATTTCATCAAAAACTGCATGATTAAAGTTTGTGACGAAGTTTGCCCAGAAAAAAGGCAACTCTTTTTAAATGTGAGTCTGAGCAGAAACACCATTGCCGAGAGAGTAGACCAGTTGTCCATCAATCTAAAAGAGCAGCTTGTGAAAAAGGGAAAAGATTTTATTGCATATTCCTTGGCTGTGGATGAGAGCACCGACATTTCTGACATTGCCCAGTTGTCAATTTTCATCCGCGGAGTGGACTCCAACCTAAGCGTGACAGAGGAGTTTTTGGCTTTACGTCCTATGCATGGCACAACTACGGGGCATGATTTGTATGAAGAGGTGTCAAGATGTGTAAATGAGATGGAGCTGCCTTGGGAAAAACTCGTGGGTTTGACAACCGACGGAGCACCTGCGATGTGTGGACACAGGAGCGGACTGGTGGCGAAGATACGGGAAAAGATGCAAGAGGAAAACGCGACAGGTGAGCTGACAGCTTATCATTGTATCATACACCAGGAAGCGTTGTGCGGTAAAGCCTTGAAAATGGAGCATGTAATGAGCATCATCACGCGCACAGTTAACTTTATCAGAGCCAAAGGTTTGAATCACCGCCAGTTCAAGGCATTTCTGACGGAGTTAGAAACGGAGCATGGTGATTTGCCTTATCACACAGAGGTGCGATGGCTAAGCCAGGGAAAGGTGCTTCAAAGATGTTTCGAGCTGAGGAGATTTGTCTGTTCTTGGACAGCAAAGGGAAAGACACAACACAACTCCGAGACGAAATGTTTCTGTGTGAAATGGCTTTTCTGTGTGACATTACGAGTCATCTGAATGCAATAAACTTGCAGCTGCAGGGTCGGGATCGTGTCATCTCTGATATGTACAGTACAGTGAAGGCATTTAAAACCAAACTGACTCTGTGGGAGACGCAGATGCGGAAAGAAAATTTGAGCCACTTTCCCAGCTGCCAGACCATGAAAGAGAAGCTCTCTACCAGTGCGTTCCCGAGCACACAGTTGGCTGATAAAATAGGTATGCTTGCCGCTGACTTTCGACGCCGATTTGCTGACTTTGAAGCACAAAAAAGCAGGTTGGAACTGCTCGGTAACCCATTTGCTGTTGACGTGGAAAGCTCACCACCAAACCTCCAAATGGAGTTGATTGACCTCCAATGCAATGATGCACTGAGGGCAAAATATGCGGCAGTGGGTGCTGCGGAGTTCGCCCGTTTCCTCCCCGGCACAATGCCCCAGCTGCGCATCCAGGCTGCTCAAACGTTGTCTATGTTTGGCAGCACATACCTGTGTGAACAACTGTTTTCTTTGATGAACCTGAACAAAACATCACACAGAAGTCGACTTACTGCTGAACACCTCCACTCAATTCTGAGGATTTCTTCAGCTCAGAGCCTTACCCCGAACATTGATGAACTTGTGGAAAAGATGGGACACCACCAAGTATCACCCTCAACCTCAAACAAGTGAACATTACTGTGCAATCACATATTTAGAGTTTTTACTCAGTTCAAGTTTAAAAGTTAAAATTTAATATTTGTTTTCACTGCATGTTACTTCTCCTTAAACAAAGTGTTGTTTTTGATTAATAGATTTTTGCACTTTATTTTTTTGTATTTCAATCCAATTATATTTTAAAAATATTTCAGTTGAGTGGATGATAGAAAATTGCTATTATTGTTTTTTCTTTGAAGTAAATTTAGCCCACTTTTGCTAAAATAGAAAATATAGTCTACTGATGGTGCCTTGAATACCGGTTTCTTTCATTTAATGTTCATGTTATGGGGATATTTATATAAAGGAAATTTGTCTTTTGTGTCTGTTGAAAATTAAAGATTACTGACAGAGCCATAAGAAAATATTGCTTTATTTATCTGATCATATTGTAATATATTTGTTAGGTTTTCAGTAGGTTCAATTAGGTTCACTAGACTATATGCGTCATTTAAAAATTTTTCAATGAACATTCGAACAGTCCGGCCCTCGTCTTGTAGCTGATTTTTTTATTTGGCCCTCCGTCCATTTGACTTTGACACCCCTGCTCTACAGCTTGTTAAAAGACCTCTCTTTATACAGTACATTGTTACTAATGGCAGCCAATACATATAGTCTACTACACTGTAACATTTAAAACAATAACAGGCTGGATATTTCTCCCTTCTCCTGGTTCTCAAATGGAGCCGAACATTTGCTCCCTTTCGACCAGGACTTTGTTCCATGGCGAGCAGTGCCTGTCCCCGTGGCCGTGCCCAGAATCGGAGGCCTTGATGTGGAGAGAGGTAGAGGAGATGGAAGGGTCCCGCAATGGAGACACGATTAATGGTGTTCCTCAGCACTGTGGTTAAAAGGGACTTTATCCTCATTAGGTGTGTGTAGGGTGACAGGATCCAGTCAGGGACAGATTTGGTGTGTGAGTGTGTGTGAGTGTGTGTGTGTGTGTGTGTGTGTGTGTGTGTGTGCGTGTGTGTGTGTGTGTGTGTGTGTGTGTGTGTGTGTGTGTGTGTGTGCGTGTGTGTGCGTGTGTGTGTGTGTGTGTGAGTGTGTGTGTGAAGCCTGGTACTCTAACTCCCCAGTAACCCTCCCCGATCACTTAGTGAAGTCTCCAAGGCACTGAGTTCTGCACCACAATTAACCAGAGACACTGAGAGAGGAGAGAGGAGCGAGGGATTAGAAGAGACAGACAATCTGGGAGAATTCACTACAATCAGCGATGCTCAGAATGCGTCTTACCCTGTAGTCTGAAGGACTACACTGACACAGACCCTGAAGAGGAGGACCGGGCTCGGACAAGTCCAAACAGAGGTGCATTTTTTGCCCTTTTTTTTTTGTTGTACTTTAGACACTTGGAAACTCGAACCGTCCAATCAGGTTCACGGGAAAGTTAAGGCTTGAAAAGTTACTTCTTTTTTTTTTTGGGGGGGGGGGGGATTCGATACTTCAGTCACAGACAAGGCAGTTGAGTGGTTTGGTTAGTTAGTTAGTTGTGGTTGTTCAGTTGTCTCCAGGGTGGTGGGACAGGATACGAGGGACATGTCATCTTGTCAGAGTCCACACACACACTCACACACACACACACACACACACACACACACACACACACACACACACACACACACACCCTCCTCCCCTTTGTCGATGGTCCAGTCTCAAGGATTGATCGTTGTGGGCAGAGCTGAAGCACTGTGGCCCAGATTCCATCAGGGCTTTGCCATCCCCGCAATGGGCTCCAGTGCAACTCTCTCCCATTGCCTTAAAATGCAGCAATGAGCGACTGGCTCAATGTGCCATTACGACTCCGTTTGAGCACCACCACAATGCAAACAAAGGCAATAGCCAGGCATTATATTGAATTGAATTTCTTTCCATTATAACAGAAAGGGGATATTGGAACATTATAGAGAAAGCCAAGCAATGGCGAGGCATCGCAACACGCGAGGAGGTTATAATCAGGGGAACACAACAATTGAAAGCTTCCTTTTAACGGTCCTTATTGTGACAATTTAGGTCCTCATCAGGAATAAAATGAAACCGACATCTCAGAAGAACTCTTAGCTGCGTCGTCGGGTGCTACTGTACATAAAGAGAAATGAATACAAAGAAAATAACTAAATGGTTTCATTAGCCAACCTTATTTTATTTTAATTCATAATTAGAGAAACACATTTAGGAGGAAATTAAAGCGATGAGTGTGAGGGCTTAATGGTAGACTGGTAATTGGGATTCAAAGCACCTTTTCACGGATTCAATTCTCTCATTCTCACAACGACGTGTCGGAAATCTCTATTCTCAATGTCCCAAATGGAAAACTATTTTAGTTGTTGTTTTACATTTCAAATTTAACCTAACTACTTTCAACCAAATGCATATGGGCCCTAGTAAAAAGTTGTGCACTACATAGGGAATAGGGCCCAGGTCTAAAGTAATGCACTATATAGGGAATAGGGCCCAGGTCTAAAGTAATGTACTATATAGGGAATAGGGCCCTGGTCTAAAGTAATGCACTATATAGGGAATAGGGCCCTGGTCTAAAGTAATGTACTATATAGGGAATAGGGCCCTGGTCTAAAGTAATGTACTATATAGGGAATAGGGCCCTGGTCTAAAGTAATGTACTATATAGGGAATAGGGCCCTGGTCTAAAGTAATGTACTATATAGGGAATAGGGCCCAGGTCTAAAGTAATGTACTATATAGGGAATAGGGCCCTGGTCTAAAGTAATGTACTATATAGGGAATAGGGCCCAGGTCTACAGTAATGCACTATATAGGGAATAGGGCCCTGGTCTAAAGTAATGTACTATATAGGGAATAGGGCCCAGGTCTAAAGTAATGCACTATATAGGGAATAGGGCCCTGGTCTAAAGTAATGTACTATATAGGGAATAGGGCCCAGGTCTACAGTAATGCACTATATAGGGAATAGGGCCCTGGTCTAAAGTAATGTACTATATAGGGAATAGGGCCCAGGTCTAAAGTAATGCACTATATAGGGAATAGGGCCCTGGTCTAAAGTAATGTACTATATAGGGAATAGGGCCCTGGTCTAAAGTAATGTACTATATAGGGAATAAGGCACAGGTCTAAAGTAATGTACTATATAGGGAATAGGGCCCAGGTCTAAAGTAATGCACTATATAGGGAATAGGGCCCAGGTCTAAAGTAATGCACTATATAGGGAATAGGGCCCAGGTCTAAAGTAATGCACTATATAGGGAATAGGGCCCTGGTCTAAAGTAATGCACTATATAGGGAATAGGGCCCAGGTCTAAAGTAATGTACTATATAGTGAATAGGGCCCAGGTCTAAAGTAATGCACTATATAGGGAATAGGGCCCTGGTCTAAAGTAATGTACTATATAGGGAATAGGGCCCAGGTCTAAAGTAGTGCTCTATATAGGGAATAGGGCCCTGGTCTAAAGTAATGCACTATATAGGGAATAGGGCCCAGGTCTAAAGTAATGCACTATATAGGGAATAGGGACCTGGTCTAAAGTAATGCACTATATAGGGAATAGGGCCCAGGTCTAAAGTAATGCACTATATAGGGAATAGGGCCCAGGTCTAAAGTAATGTACTATATAGTGAATAGGGCCCAGGTCTAAAGTAATGTACTATATAGTGAATAGGGCCCAGGTCTAAAGTAATGCACTATATAGGGAATAGGGCCCTGGTCTAAAGTAATGCACTATATAGGGAATAGGGTGCCTTTTGGAACAGATCCCATCGCTTACCTCAAATATATCACAGAGGGCTTGAGACCTCCCTGCATGCATTGCGGCCTCCTTTACCATTAAATAATTAGATAGCTCTCTCAGAATATCGGAAACTCCTAAACTATCCAACAGGGAAACTCCTAAACTATTGGACAGGGAAACTCCTAAACTATTGGACAGGGAAACTCCTAAACTATTGGACAGGGAAACTCCTAAACTATTGGACAGGGAAACTCCTAAACTATTGGACAGGGAAACTCCTAAACTATTGGACAGGGAAACTCCTAAACTATTGGACAGGGAAACTCCTAAACTATTGGACAGGGAAACTCCTAAACTATCCAACAGGGAAACTCCTAAACTATTGGACAGGGAAACTCCTAAACTATTGGACAGGGAAACTCCTAAACTATTGGACAGGGAAACTCCTAAACTATCCAACAGGGAAACTCCTAAACTATCCAACAGGGAAACTCCTAAACTATTGGACAGGGAAACTCCTAAACTATTGGACAGGGAAACTCCTAAACTATCCAACAGGGAAACTCCTAAACTATCCAACAGAGAAACTCCTAAACTATCCAACAGGGAAACTCCTAAACTATCCGACATGGAAACTCCTAAACTATTGGACAGGGAAACTCCTAAACTATTGGACAGGGAAACTCCTAAACTATTGGACAGGGAAACTCCTAAACTATCCAACAGGGAAACTCCTAAACTATTGGACAGGGAAACTCCTAAACTATCCAACAGGGAAACTCCTAAACTATTGGACAGGGAAACTCCTAAACTATTGGACAGGGAAACTCCTAAACTATTGGACAGGGAAACTCCTAAACTATTGGACAGGGAAACTCCTAAACTATCCAACAGGGAAACTCCTAAACTATCCAACAGGGAAACTCCTAAACTATTGGACAGGGAAACTCCTAAACTATTGGACAGGGAAACTCCTAAACTATCCAACAGGGAAACTCCTAAACTATCCAACAGAGAAACTCCTAAACTATCCAACAGGGAAACTCCTAAACTATCCGACATGGAAACTCCTAAACTATTGGACAGGGAAACTCCTAAACTATTGGACAGGGAAACTCCTAAACTATTGGACAGGGAAACTCCTAAACTATCCAACAGGGAAACTCCTAAACTATTGGACAGGGAAACTCCTAAACTATTGGACAGGGAAACTCCTAAACTATCCAACAGGGAAACTCCTAAACTATCCGACATGGAAACTCCTAAACTATTGGACAGGGAAACTCCTAAACTATCCAACAGGGAAACTCCTAAACTATCCAACAGGGAAACTCCTAAACTATCCAACAGGGAAACTCCTAAACTATCCATCAGGGAAACTCCTAAACTATTGAAACTCCTAAACTATCCAACAGGGAAACTCCTAAACTATCCAACAGGGAAACTCCTAAACTATCCATCAGGGAAACTCCTAAACTATTGGACAGGGAAACTCCTAAACTATTGGACAGGGAAACTCCTAAACTATCCAACAGGGAAACTCCTAAACTATTGGACAGGGAAACTCCTAAACTATCCAACAGGGAAACTCCTAAACTATCCAACAGGTAAACTCCTAAACTATTGGACAGGGAAACTCCTAAACTATCCAACAGGGAAACTCCTAAACTATTGGACAGGGAAACTCCTAAACTATCCAACAGGGAAACTCCTAAACTATTGGACAGGGAAACTCCTAAACTATCCAACAGGGAAACTCCTAAACTATCCAACAGGGAAACTCCTAAACTATTGGACAGGGAAACTCCTAAACTATCCAACAGGGAAACTCCTAAACTATCCGACATGGAAACTCCTAAACTATTGGACAGGGAAACTCCTAAACTATTGGACAGGGAAACTCCTAAACTATTGGACAGGGAAACTCCTAAACTATCCAACAGGGAAACTCCTAACTATTGGACAGGGAAACTCCTAAACTATTGGACAGGGAAACTCCTAAACTATCCAACAGGGAAACTCCTAACTATTGGACAGGGAAACTCCTAAACTATCCAACAGAGAAACTCCTAAACTATCCGACATGGAAACTCCTAAACTATTGGACAGGGAAACTCCTAAACTATCCAACAGGGAAACTCCTAAACTATCCATCAGGGAAACTCCTAAACTATCCAACAGAGAAACTCCTAAACTATTGGACAGGGAAACTCCTAAACTATTGGACAGGGAAACTCCTAAACTATCCAACAGAGAAACTCCTAAACTATCCAACAGGGAAACTCCTAAACTATTGGACAGGGAAACTCCTAAACTATCCAACAGGGAAACTCCTAAACTATTGGACAGGGAAACTCCTAAACTATCCAACAGGGAAACTCCTAAACTATCCGACATGGAAACTCCTAAACTATTGGACAGGGAAACTCCTAAACTATTGGACAGGGAAACTCCTAAACTATCCAACAGAGAAACTCCTAAACTATCCAACAGGGAAACTCCTAAACTATTGGACAAGGAAACTCCTAAACTATCCAACAGAGAAACTCCTAAACTATCCAACAGGGAAACTCCTAAACTATCCATCAGGGAAACTCCTAAACTATCCAACAGAGAAACTCCTAAACTATCCAACGGGGAAACTCCTAAACTATTGGACAGGGAAACTCCTAAACTATCCAACAGGGAAACTCCTAAACTTTTGGACAGGGAAACTCCTAAACTATCCAACAGGGAAACTCCTAAACTATCCATCAGGGAAACTCCTAAACTATTGGACAGGGAAACTCCTAAACTATTGGACAGGGAAACTCCTAAACTATTGGACAGGGAAACTCCTAAACTATTGGACAGGGAAACTCCTAAACTATCCAACAGGGAAACTCCTAAACTATTGGACAGGGAAACTCCTAAACTATCCAACAGGGAAACTCCTAAACTATTCGACAAGGAAACTCCTAAACTATTGGACAGGGAAACTCCAGAATGCTGTTTTTGCTTTCATATTCCAAATTCCAAATTCCAAAACACCAGGCTTCAGGTATACAGTATCAATGAGGTTTTGTCCCAAGTCAGTTCCTGAAAACGTTTGTTAATTCTGATTTCCAAGGAGCACTTGTATACAGCATGACACAGAGAGCCGGGATGGCTTCCACTAGACACCAGCTGTGCCCCAGTCGCTTCAGAAGCCTGTTCATTTTGCACCACACTGAGAGAAACAGGCTAATATAATATCCCCAGTGCCATCGCTATGTTTAATTAATAACCAGGCACTTAGAGAGGGTCCTTACAGTCACTCTCCTGGAGCTAGGGTCTAAAATGAATCCTTACTGTAGCATACACACACACACACACACACACACACACACACACACACACACACACACACACACACACACACACACACACACCCCAAAGAGGGTTCTTTCCATCCCAGTCCCAGAGTGGCTCTTAAACAAGTCGTTACTGTACATCACACACACACCTCCCCCCAGACACACACACCCTTGGCCCAGGTGTGTGTGTGTGTGTGTGTGTGTGTGTGTGTGTGTGTGTGTGTGTGTGTGTGTGTGTGTGTGTGTGTGTGTGTGCGTGCGCGCGTGGACAGTGCTCCTGTATATCTGTGTGTGTGTTTCTCTCAAGAAGTGAGACGTACATCAGGGGTTCGCTAATGGACTTTTAATGATACCTTCCTTCATCTACCTAATCACCTCTTCTAGAAGCCGCAGCCTTCCAGGTAGAGCCCCCATCCTTCCATCATGCTGCAGCAGCCTTCCAGGTAGAGCCCCCATCCTTCCATCATGCTGCAGCAGCCTTCCAGGTAGAGCCCCCATCCTTCCATCATGCTGCAGCAGCATTCCAACAGAACAGGGAATCATGTCAGTCGGAAGCTACTGACATTCTATTCCATAAGGCTCCATTCCATCCCGCTTTCTCGGATCTTCCACCAGTTGGACTTTCAGATTGTGTGCAATTATAACTCCTCCATGTAATTTACAATAACAAATCAGTGTAGAGATGAACATATGAGCAGTAATGGTATCAGAGGGGGATAGATAGGACAGCTAAAGCTTCTATTGTAGTCTCCCCTTGAGGCCAATTCATTAGTGGGCTGATTAAAGTTCATTTACTATAGTGTTTATTTAGTCATAGAAGACTGTGTCATTAGCCTGTTAGGGAGCAGTTCTCTCTCTCTCTCTCTCTCTCTCTCTCTCTCTCTCTCTCTCTCTCTCTCTCTCTCTCTCTTTCTTTTTCTCTCGCTTTCTCTCTCTCTCTCTCTCACACACACACACACACACACACACACACACACACACACACACACAGACAGACAGACAGACAGACAGACAGACAGACAGACAGACAGACAGACAGACAGACAGACAGACAGAAAGAGACAAAAAATGTTGTTTATAGTACATTTAATCTGCACCCCAGGCCCATTGCACAGGCCCATTAGCACAGGCCCATTAGAACAGGTATAAACCGTTAGCATCATTAGCTTCTCCAGTCTGTGTTGGGCTAAACCAGTCATTCACTATGGGAGGATACGAAGCAACAGCTGTGAGACAATGGATTAATGTGAGGAGGTGGAGGGGAGAAGGATGAGGTGGAGGGGAGGTGGAGGGGAGGTGGATGAGGTGGAGGGGAGGTGGATGAGGTGGAGGGGAGATGGATGGGAGGTGGATGAGGTGGAGTGGAGGTGGATGAGGTTGAGGGGAGGTGGAGGGGAGGTGGATGAGGTGGAGGGGAGGTGGATGAGGTGGAGGGGAGGTGGATGAGGTGGAGGGGAGATGGAGGTGAGGTGGATGAGGTGGAGGGGAGGTGGATGAGGTGGAGGGGAGGTGGAGGGGAGGTGGATGAGGTGGAGGGGAGGTGGATGAGGTGGAGGGGAGGTGGATGAGGTGGAGGGGAGTTGGATGAGGTGGAGGGGAGGTGGAGGGGAGGTGGATGAGGTGGAGGGGAGGTGGAGGAGGTGGAGGGGAGGTGGAGGAGGTGGAGGGGAGGTGGATGAGGTGGAGGGGAGGTGGAGGGGAGGTGGATGAGGTGGAGGGGAGGTTGAGGGGAGGTGAAGGGGAGGGGGAGGTGGAGGAGGTGGATGAGGTGGAGGGGAGGTGGAGGGGAGGTGGAGGGGAGTTGGATGAGGTGGAGGGGAGGTGGAGGGGAGGTGGATGAGGTGGAGGGGAGGTGGAGGGGAGGTGGATGAGGTGGAGGGGTGGAGGGGAGGTGAATGAGGTGGAGGTGAGTTGGAGGGGAGGTGGATGAGGTGGAGGGGAGGTGGAGGAGGTGGAAGGGAGGTGGAGGGGAGGTGGATGAGGTGGTGGGGAGGTGGAGGGGAGAGGGAGGAGGTGGAGGGGAGGTGGATGAGGTGGAGGGGAGGTGAATGAGGTGGAGGGGAGGTGGAGGGGAGATGGATGAGGTGGAGGGGAGGTGGATGAGGTTGAGGGGAGGTGGAGGGGAGGTGGATGAGGTGGAGGGGAGGAAGAGGAGGTGGAGGGGAGGTGGAGGGGAGGTGGATGAGGTGGAGGGGAGGTGGATGAGGTGGAGGGGAGGTGAATGAGGTGGAGGGGAGGTGGAGGGGAGGTGGATGAGGTGGAGGGGAGGTGGATGAGGTGGAGGGGAGGTGAATGAGGTGGAGGGGAGGTGGAGGGGAGGTGGATGAGGTGGAGGGGAGGTGGAGGGGAGTTGGATGAGGTGGAGGGGAGGTGGGGGGGAGGTGGATGAGGTGGAGGGGAGGTGGAGAAGGTGGAGAGGAGGTGGAGGGGAGGTGGAGGGGAGGGGGAGGTGGATGAGGTGGAGGGGAGGTGGAGGGGAGGTGGATGAGGTGGTGGGGAGGTGGAGGAGGTGGAGGGGAGGTGGATGAGGTGGAGGGGAGGAAGAGGAGGTGGAGGGGAGGTGGAGGGGAGGTGGATGAGGTGGAGGGGAGGTGGATGAGGTGGAGGGGAGGTGAATGAGGTGGAGGGGAGGTGGAGGGGAGGTGGATGAGGTGGAGGGGAGGTGGATGAGGTGGAGGGGAGGTGAATGAGGTGGAGGGGAGGTGGAGGGGGAGGTGGATGAGGTGGAGGGGAGGTGGAAAGATCTGCTGTGCTTGCCTGAATAAAGTGATGAAGAAGGGTTGTATTTATAATGGTGTTTGTTCTTCACCGGTTGCCTTTTTCTTTCGGCAACAGGTCACACATCTTGCTGCTGTGACGGCACACTGTGGAATGTCACCCAGTAGATATGGGAGTTTATTCAAGTTGGGTTTGTTTTTTGAATTCTTTGTGGTTCTGTGTAACCTGAAGGAAATATGTGTATATTTTTGTTTTGTCATGATTTGGTGTAATTGTGTTGCTGTCCTGGGGCTCTGTGGGGTGTGTTTGTTTTTGTGAACTGAGCCCCAGGACCAGCTTGCTTAGGGGACTCTTCTCCAGTTTCATCTCTCTGTAAGTGATGGCTTTGTTATGGAAGGTTTGAGAATCATTTCTTTTTAGGTGGTTGTAGAATTGAAGGGCTCTTTCCTGGATTTTTGTAGTTAGCGAGTATCGGCCTAATTCTGCTCTGCATGCATTATTTGGTGTTCTATGTTGTACACTGAGGATATTTTTTTCAGAATTTGGCATGCAGTGTCTCAATTTCGTGTTTGTCCCATTTTGTGAATTCTTGGTTGATGAGCGGACCCCAGACCTCACAACCATAAAGGACAAAGGGCAATGTGTTCCATCAATTTGTATAGCAGACCCTCATGCCAAATTGAGTGAAAAGCTTTTTGGAAATCAACAAAGCATGAGAAGACTTTGCCTTTGTTTTGGTTTGTTTGTTTGTCAATTAGGATGTCCAGGGTGAATACGTGGTCTGTCGTATGGTAATTTGGTAAAAAGCCAATTTGACATTTGCTCAGTACATTGTTTTCGCTAAGGAAATGTACGAGTCTGCTGTTAATGATAATGCAGAGAATTTTCCCAATGTTGCTGTTGACACAGCAATCCCATGGTAGTAAATGGGGTCAAATTTGTCTCCACTTTTGTGGATTGAGGTGATCAGTCCGTGGTTCCAAATATTGAGGAATATGTCAAAGCTGAGGATGATGTTAAAATTTTTAAGTATAGCCAATTTGAATATGTGGTCTGTATATTTTATAATTTAATTTTGGATACCATCAACCCCACAGGCATTTTGGGTCTCTCTCTCTCTCTCTCTCTCTTTCTCTCTCTCTCTCTCTCTCTCTCTCTCTCTCCATCTCTCTCTCTCTCTTCCAGCAGCTAGGTTATCAATTCCATTGTGCTTCTGCTTAGAGAGGGAAAAGGCTGATACACAACACAGCCTCTCGGCCTGCCCTCCCTCTCTCCCTGCCCTCCCTCTCTCCCTGCCCTCCCTCTCTCCCTGCCCTCCCTCTCGGCCTGCCCTCCCTCTCTCCCTGCCCTCCCTCTCTCCCTGCCCTCTCTCCCTGTCCCCCCTCTCTCCCTGCCCTCCCTCTCTCCCCGCCCTCTCTCTCGGCCTGCCCTCTCTCTCTCCCTGCCCTCTCTCCCTGTCCCCCATCTCTCCCTGCCCTCCCTCTCTCCCCGCCCTCCCTCTCTCCCTCTCTCCCTGCCCTCCCTCTCTCCCTGCCCTCCCTCTCTCCCTGCCCTCTCTCCCTGCCCTCCCTCTCTCCCTGCCCTCCCTCTCGGCCTGCCCTCTCTCTCTCCCTGCCCTCTCTCCCTGTCCCCCCTCTCTCCCTGCCCTCCCTCTCTCCCCGCCCTCCCTGCCCTCCCTCTCTCCCTGCCCTCCCTCTCTCCCTGCCCTCCCTCTCGGCCTGCCCTCTCTCTCTACCTGCCCTCTCTCTCTTCCTGCCCCCCCTCTCTCCCTGCCCTCCTTTTCTCCCCGCCCTCCCTCTCTCTCTCTCTCCCGGTCCTCCCTCTCTCCCTGCCCTCCCTCTCTTCTCTCTCTCCCTGCCTCTCTCTCTCTCTCTTCCACAAGCCAGGTGATCAATTCCATTGTTCTTCTGCTGAGTGAGGCGGACAAGGTTGTGTGTGCTTGTGTGTGTGTGTGTGTGTGTGTGTGTGTGTGTGTGTGTGTGTGTGTGTGTGTGTGTGTGTGTGTGTGTGTTAACTTAACACATACACACAAACATACTCACACACACACTTAACACATACACACACACACTTAACACACACACTTAACACACACACACACACTTAAACACACACACACACACACACACTTAACACATACACTCACACACACACTTAACACACACACACACACACACACACACTTAACACATATACACAAACATACTCACACACACACTTAACACAAACACTTAACACATACACACACACACACAAACACACACACACACGTGCACACACACACACACACAACAGACTACCAACAATAGGTTTTTGTCCTTTGGGGAAGAGAGGAAAAGAGAGGAGTGAGGGAGACATATGAACAATCACATGTTCACTGGGCCGTGTTGCTTTTCTTATTTAGACTCAGTCTATTTGGCAGGCCACAAACAAGCATGGGCTCTTCTCTGCTCCTCCAGATTGGTGCTGCATCGCTGCGCCAGGTCTGTTGTCTGTATGTACCAGTATATAATATTTCACAGGCCGTGGTGTGTTCCCTCCTCACAGACAAGGAGGTGTGGTGTGGTGTGGAGTGAGGTACGATGTGAGGTGCAATAAAACACGGTGAGACGATGACCTTGCCTGTGCTCTGCTGGCATTACGTCTGCTTGGACACCATGTTTATTTATTTATTGAAATCAACTACTTGATTCAAGGTCTTATTATGGGGAGACCAAGGCTGTGGCATCATTACAATAAGGCTGGGAAGAGGAGGATGGGGGAGAGGGGAGAGGAGGGTAGAGAAGAGGATGAGGAGAAGAGAGAGGGGAGAAGTGAGGTGGAGGATGGAGAGAGTAGAGTGGGGAGAAGAGAGAGGAGAGTTGGAGATAGGGGAGAGGAGGGTAGAGAGAGGACAGGTGGAGAGAGAGGAGAGGTGGAGACGGGAGAGGAGGGTGGAGAGATAAGAGATGTGGAGAGAAGGGAGAGGAGGTTAGGGAGGAGAGAGAGGAGAGGTACCGCTGCATTCTGGGGTGCATCCCAAATGACACCCTGTAACCTATGTAGTGCACTACTTTGTGCAGGGTCCATGGCTAAAATAGTGCACTACGTAGGGAATAGGGTCCAATCTAAAATAGTGCACTACGTAGGAAATCGGGTCCTATCTAAAATAATGTACTATGTAGGGAATAGGTTGCCATTTGCGATGCAGGGTGAGGTCTCTGTTCCCCACCACTGAGCTACTGGACTACTGGGCTACTGGGCTCCTGGGCCACTGAGCTACTGGACTACTGGGCTACTTGGTTACTGGGCTACTGGACTTCTGGGCTCCTGGGCTACTGAACTACTGGGCTCCTGGGCTCCTGGGATGCTGGACTACTGGCCTACTGGGTCCTGGACTACTGGGCTACTGGGCTTCTGGGCTACTGGACTACTGGGATCCTGGGCTCCTGGGCATCTGGGAAACTGGACTACTGGCCTACTGGGCTACTGTGCTATAGGGCCCATGGGCTACTAGGCTACTGTGTTACTGTGCTACTGGGCCCCTGGGTTACTGGGCTACTGGTCTCCTAGGCTACTGGACTACTGGGTTACTGGGCTACTGGGCTCCTGGGTTACTTGGCTACTGGGCTCCTGGGCTACTGGGCTACTGGGCTCCTGGGCTACTGGGCTACTGGGCTCCTGGGCTACTGAGCTCCTGGGATACTGGGCTCCTAGGCTACTGGGCTACTGGGCTACTGGGCTACTTGGCTACTGAGCTACTGGGCCCCTGGGCTAGAGTTAGAGTTGGGTTAGAGTTGGGTTAGAGTTAGAGTTGGGTAAGACTTAGAGTTGGGTAAGAGTTAGAGATAGAGTTGGAGTTATAGTTGGGTTAGAGTTAGAGATAGAGTTGGGTTAGAGTTGGAGTTAGAGTTGGGTTAGAGTTGGGTTAGAGTTAGAGTTAGGTTAGAGTTGGGTTAGAGTTGGGTTAGATTTGTGTTAGAGTTAGAGTTGGGTTAGAGTTGGGTTAGCGTTAGGTTAGAGTTGGGTCAGAGTTGGGTTAGAGTTAGAGTTAGAGTTGGGTTAGAGTTGGGTTAGAGTTGGTTTAGAGTTGGGTTAGAGTTGGGTTAGAGTTGGGTTAGAGTTGGGTTAGAGTTGGGTTAGAGTTAGAGTTAGAGTTGGGTTAGAGTTGTGTTAGCATTGGGTTAGAGTTAGAGTTGTGTTAGAGTTGTGTTAGAGTTGGGTTAGAGTTGGGTTAGAGTTAGAGTTGGGTTAGAGTTATAGTTAGAGTTGGGTTTGAGTTGGGTTAGTGTTGGTTTAGAGTTGTGTTAGAGTTGGGTTAGAGTTGGGTTAGAGTTGGGTTAGTGTTGGGTTATAGTTGGGTTAGAGTTGGGTTAGAGTTGGGTTAGAGTTAGAGTTGGGTTAGAGTTGGGTTAGAGTTTGGTTAGAGTTAGAGTTGGGTTAGAGTTGGGTTAGAGTTGGGTTAAAGTTAGAGTTAGAGTTGGGTTAGAGTTGGGTTAGAGTTGGGTTAGAGTTGGGTTAGTGTTGGGTTATAGTTGGGTTAGAGTTGTGTTAGAGTTGGGTTAGAGTTAGAGTTGGGTTAGAGTTTGGTTAGAGTTAGAGTTGGGTTAGAGTTGGGTTAGAGTTGGGTTAGAGTTGGGTTATAGTTGGGTTATAGTTGGGTTAGAGTTGGGTTAGAGTTGGGTTAGAGTTAGAGTTGGGTTAGAGTTGGGTTAGAGTTTGGTTAGAGTTAGAGTTGGGTTAGAGTTGGGTTAGTGTTGGGTTAGAGTTGGGTTAGAGTTGGGTTAGAGTTAGGGTTAGAGTTAGGGTTAGAGCTGGGTTAGAGTTGGATTAGAGTTGGGTTAGAGTTAGAGTTAGAGTTGGGTTAGAGTTGGGTTAGATTTGGGTTAGAATTAGAGTTAGAGTTGGGTTAGAGTTGGGTTAGAGTTGGGTTAGAGTTGGGTTAGAGTTAGAGTTGGGTTAGAGTTGGGTTAGAGTTGGGTTAGAGTTGGGTTAGAGTTAGAGTTGGGTTAGAGTTGGGTTAGAGTTGGGTTAGAGTTTGGTTAGAGTTGAGTTAGAGTTGGGTTAGAGTTGGGTTAGAGTTGGGTTAGAGTTGGTTTAGAGTTGGGTTAGAGTTGGGTTAGAGTTGGGTTAGAGTTAGAGTTAGAGTTGGGTTAGAGTTGTGTTAGCATTGGGTTAGAGTTAGAGTTGTGTTAGAGTTGTGTTAGAGTTGGGTTAGAGTTGGGTTAGAGTTAGAGTTGGGTTAGAGTTATAGTTAGAGTTGGGTTTGAGTTGGGTTAGTGTTGGTTTAGAGTTGTGTTAGAGTTGGGTTAGAGTTGGGTTAGAGTTGGGTTAGTGTTGGGTTATAGTTGGGTTAGAGTTGGGTTAGAGTTGGGTTAGAGTTAGAGTTGGGTTAGAGTTGGGTTAGAGTTTGGTTAGAGTTAGAGTTGGGTTAGAGTTGGGTTAGAGTTGGGTTAAAGTTAGAGTTAGAGTTGGGTTAGAGTTGGGTTAGAGTTGGGTTAGAGTTGGGTTAGTGTTGGGTTATAGTTGGGTTAGAGTTGTGTTAGAGTTGGGTTAGAGTTAGAGTTGGGTTAGAGTTTGGTTAGAGTTAGAGTTGGGTTAGAGTTGGGTTAGAGTTGGGTTAGAGTTGGGTTATAGTTGGGTTATAGTTGGGTTAGAGTTGGGTTAGAGTTGGGTTAGAGTTAGAGTTGGGTTTGAGTTGGGTTAGAGTTTGGTTAGAGTTAGAGTTGGGTTAGAGTTGGGTTAGTGTTGGGTTAGAGTTGGGTTAGAGTTGGGTTAGAGTTAGGGTTAGAGTTAGGGTTAGAGCTGGGTTAGAGTTGGATTAGAGTTGGGTTAGAGTTAGAGTTAGAGTTGGGTTAGAGTTGGGTTAGATTTGGGTTAGAATTAGAGTTAGAGTTGGGTTAGAGTTGGGTTAGAGTTGGGTTAGAGTTGGGTTAGAGTTGGGTTAGAGTTAGAGTTGGGTTAGAGTTGGGTTAGAGTTGGGTTAGAGTTGGGTTAGAGTTAGAGTTGGGTTAGAGTTGGGTTAGAGTTGGGTTAGAGTTTGGTTAGAGTTGAGTTAGAGTTGGGTTAGAGTTGGGTTAGAGTTGGGTTAGAGTTGGTTTAGAGTTGGGTTAGAGTTGGGTTAGAGTTGAGTTAGAGTTGGGTTAGAGTTGGGTTAGAGTTGGGTTAGAGTTGGGTTAGAGTTGGTTGAGAAGTGGACCTTTTCCTTATGTAGTATCGGCTCATTGAACCATTTTCACAACGCCACCCCCAGCCTTAGTGAGCTGACTGGAAAAGGGAGTGGCCAAGACCCCCGTCTCTGACGAGGTATTGAGCCAATCAAGGCTATTAGAAGTGTGATCAGATAACGGCCTATAGGATCCGCTCGGCGATAAGGCGAGATGATGACCAATATGACAGCTAATTACGACCGTGGTATTCATCACCACAGATAATAAACAAATGTATGGTTTATCATTAGCCTTGATGGGCCATTCCCTCCATTCTTCCACTCCCCCACTCCTCATTTCCCATTGCCTCTCTCTCTTTTTTTAATTGGTAAAGGGTTCTTGTCGCAGCTAAAAATAGGTTTCTATAGGTTTTTATCAGAAGGGGAGAGAGAGAGAGAGAGAGAGAGAGAGAGAGAGAGAGAGCGAGAGAGAGAGAGAGAGAGAGACAGAGAGAGCGAGAGAGAGAGAGAGACAGAGAGAGACAGAGAGACAGAAAGACAGAGAGACAGAGACAGAGACAGGGACAGACAGAGAGAGAGAGAGAGAGAGAGAGAGAGAGAGAGAGAGAGAGAGAGAGAGAGAGAGAGAGACAGAGACAGAGAGAGAGAGAGAGACAGAGAGAGAGAGAGACAGAGAGAGAGAGAGAGAAAGAGGGGTGGATGGAAAACTAGAGGATGACTGTCATGAAATGAAAACGACTGGCGCTAGGAGCTTTTCTATAGCATGCAGATGTACACACTGCCACTAACACATCAACACTATAGCTCACATTTCACCTTCTTTCCAACCTTAACCAGAACGTTGAATGAGTGTATTTCTTATTACGAGAGACAGAGGGAAAGAAACACAGTGTTTAAAAGTGAATGGCTATTTAATTATTCTCATTGTAGAGGAGAGCAGTTTGTTCATTCAGAGGGATGGATGTTTTGAGGTGTATAGTGCTGTTAGCCTTTGGGTTCACTGTGAAAGGGATTCAATTTTGGAGTGTGCCAAACAATTGGTCACAACTCCTGCCAAATGTGGCATGTTCTAATTATGTTCCCTTCTCTCTCTCTCTCTCCTATTTCTCTCCTCTACCCCTTTCTCTCCCTTTCTCACTTTCTCTCTCCTATTTCTCTCCTCTACCCCTTTCTCTCCCTTTCTCTCTTTCTCTCTCCTATTTCTCTCCTCTACCCCTTTCTCTCCCTTTCTCACTTTCTCTCTCTGCAGCAATTTGGGAAGATTTTAGATGTGGAGATCATTTTTAACGAGCGAGGCTCCAAGGTAAGTGTGCCGTAACTAGTGTCACTTCTCTCTCTCTCTCTCTCTCTCTCGCTCTCTCTCTCTCTCTCTCTCTCTCTCTCTTTCTCTCTCTCTCTGTCTCTCGCTCACCACTCTCTCTCTCTCTCTCTCTCTCTCTCTCTCTCGCTCTTTCTCTCTCTCTCTGTCTCTTGCTCACCTCTCTCTCTCTCTCTCTCTCTCTCTCTCTACATCCATCTCTCCACAGGTCCCTACCTCCTCAGTGTAATAATTACTAGCCTGTCTCTGGCTCATCTGCCTCCAGGCTATGCTCCCTAATGTACCTGCATGCCATACATTGTGACATAGTGTGCAGTACCACACTGAAACTGGTTTCTGACTCACGGTCCATGGTACAGTAGTACTCACATCTCACCTCCTTACCGCTCCATGGTACAGAGAGAGAGAGAGAGAGAGAGAGACAGAGAGAGAGAGAGATGGAGAGAGACAGACAGAGAGAGAGAGACAGAGAGAGAGAGATGTACTTTGTTGTATTTTCCCCTAAAGGACAGGCTTGTTATTTGCATCAAACAGTAAAGTATATAGGATCCCTAATATGCATATGATCACTCCGCAGTGAGAAACGTCCGTATAGGGTGTCCAGGACCTTAGTAACACAGGATGTATAGGGTGTCCAGGGTCTTAGTAACACAGGATTTATAGGGTGTCCAGGACCTTAGTAACACAGGATGTATAGGGTGTTCAGGGTCTTAGTAACACAGGATGTATAGGGTGTCCAGGACCTTAGTAACACAGGATGTATAGGGTGTCCAGGGTCTTAGTAACACAGGATGTATAGGGTGTCCAGGACCTTAGTAACACAGGATGTATAGGGTGTCCAGGACCTTAGTAACACAGGATATATAGGGTGTCCAGGACCTTAGTAACACAGGATGTATAGGGTGTTCAGGGTCTTAGTAACACAGGATGTATAGGGTGTCCAGGGTCTTAGTAACACAGGATGTATAGGGTGTCCATGACCTTAGTAACACAGGATGTATAGGGTGTCCAGGGTCTTAGTAACACAGGATGAATAGGGTGTCCAGGACCTTAGTAACACAGGATGTATAGGGTGTCCAGGGTCTTAGTAACACAGGATGTATAGGGTGTCCATGACCTTAGTAACACAGGATGTATAGGGTGTCCAGGACCTTAGTAACACAGGATGTATAGGGTGTTCAGGGTCTTAGTAACACATGATTTACAGGATAACCAGTCCGGGATCCAAAATGGCACACTATTCCCTCGATAGCACGCTACTAACAAGTGCCCATATAGGTATAAGGATACACTTAATGTCTAAAAGATTGTGAGGACTGGAGGCTTGTCTTGTCCAATATGCTGTTTACCAGCCTCATCTTATGGCATCCCACACAGACCCAGTTAATTCCCCAACATGCTTTTTACCAGCAGACAAATCTAACCGACTGAGGTTGATGTTCGCTCCCCCGCTGAAATGTAGTTAGCATAATAAAAAAAATCCCCATAAAGATCTGTCAGTCTAAGCTAGAGATATCTGTTATTATGCATAGGATGGATCTCCATCCACCACATCCTCCTATGTCGCACTCTCGCATCGGAGGTGAGAGGTGACAGAGTGTTTGTCAGACCTTCTCACAAAACCGTCCGGTTTGGCCTAACAGACTATTCTGACCCCTCTATGGAAAGATGAGACTCCCAAGAACACGAGCTCTGTTTGGCTCTACGACCCACACAAGTGTATTGAGACTCGTCTGAAGTCGGTACGGCCGATCTGCCAACTTCCGTCTGTAGCATCCAAACAGTTTGGGAGACACACAAATATGACTCCCTTGTGGAAAGATGAGACTCACAAACACGTAAAGTTTTCTCTAGGACACACACACAGTTGGAGAGGATCAGGTTGTGTTTCTGAATTCAGTGTTTAGTTATCCCTCTCCTCTCCAGCTCAACTCTGACTGTGTGTACTTTGAGTTTCACTAAACCTGCTCACATTTCTCTTTCGTCTGCTGAATATGTCCCTCACTCTCCCTGATGCTTATCTTCTACTGTGTGTTTTCTCTCTCCTCTTTCCCTTTCTCTATTATTTCATCCCCTTTATTCTTACGGTTTCCTCTCTCTCTCTCTCTCTCTCTCTCTCTCTCTCTCTCTCTCTCTTTCTCTCTCTCTCTCTCTGTCACTTTCTCTCTCTTTCTCCTACTCTCTGTCACTTTCTCTCTGTCACTTTCTCTCTCTCTCTATCTCTCTCTCTCTCCTACTCTCTGTCTCCCTCTTTCTGTCACTCTCTCTCTCTCCTACTCTCTGTCACTTTCGCTCTGTCACTTTCTCACTTTCTCTCTCTCTCTCTCTCCTACTCTCTGTCTCTCTCTTTCTGTCACTTTCTCTCTCTCTCTCCTACTCTCTGTCTCTCTCTGTCAATTTCTCTCTCTCTCTCTCTCTGTCTCGCTGTCTCTCTCTCTTTCTCTCTCTCTCTCTCTTTTATTATTTCGTCCCCCTTTCCCCCCCCCCTCTCTCTCCTGTTCCTCTCCGTTGCTGGTGATCCCAGGGTTTTGGGTTTGTAACATTTGAAACGAGTGCCGATGCGGACCGTGCACGTGAGAAACTAAATGGTACAATCGTAGAGGGACGCAAAATAGAGGTGCCTTCTTTCCCCCTTCCTCCCTACCCCGTTCTCTCTCTCCCTCTGCCTGGCGATGCCTGCCTGCCATCCCCCTCTCTTCTCCTCCTCCACCATCCCTCTATCCCTCTGCCTGATGCACCTTGATCGCTGCATGCTGAATGCTGAACTCTGAGCCGTAAGTGTGTGTATGTATGTATGTGTGTGTGAGTGTGTGCGAGTGCATGTGTTTTTATATCTCCTCTGCATGTGTGTGTGTGTGTGTGTGTGTGTGTGTGTGTGTGTGTGTGTGTGTGTGTGTGTGTGTGTGTGTGTGTGTGTGTGTGTGTGTGTGTGTGTGTGTGTGTGTGTGTTTTTAGGGGCATGTGTATCAGTTCAGATCAGAGTGTGTTTGATACTTAAGGAACAGAACACTCAGTTCCAGGTTTGATCCCAACAGACCTCAGCTTGATGTATGTGCCAGATTGAAGTCCTCATGCTTTTCTAAGTACATATATACACAAGCTCTTTCCGTCTCTGAATCACTTCTGTGCCCTGTCCGCAAATACATGTTTAAATTAACTCAATCACTGGGAATCAAAGTGCTGCCAGCGTTGCTTTAAATCCCACTTGTTTATCCAAACCCCCGCGCTTGTATCAGACATCCCAGGGCAGAAACACATAGATTTCCATCTCTCTCAGGGTGTTTTCCCCATGTCTGTCATTCCTCTGTCCCCATTAAGGGGAAACCTAGTCAGTTACACAACCGAAAAGTGTCTTCCGCATTTAACCCCTCTGAATCAGAGAGGTGCAGGAGTCATTTAACCCCTCTGGATCAGAGAGGTGTAGGAGTCATTTAACCCCTCTGAATCAGAGAGGTGCAGGAGTAATTTAACCCCTCTGGATCAGAGAGGTGCAGGAGTCATTTTACCCCTCTGGATCAGAGAGGTGCAGGAGTCATTTAACCCCTCTGGATCAGAGAGGTGCAGGAGTCATTTAACCCCTCTGGATCAGAGAGGTGCAGGAGTCATTTTACCCCTCTGGATCAGAGAGGTGCAGGAGTCATTTAACCCCTCTGAATCAGAGAGGTGCAGGAGTCATTTTACCCCTCTGGATCAGAGAGGTGCAGGAGTCATTTAACCCCTCTGAATCAGAGAGGTGCAGTAGTCATTTAACCCCTCTGAATCAGAGAGGTGCAGGAGTCATTTAACCCAACCCCTGTGAATCAGAGAGGTGCAGGAGTCATTTAACCCAACCCCTCTGAATCAGAGAGGTGCAGGAGTCATTTAACCCAACCCCTCTGAATCAGAGAGGTGCAGGAGTCATTTAACACAACCCATCTGTATCAGAGAGGTGCAGGAGTCATTTAACCCAACCCTCTGAATCAGAGAGGTGCACGTGGAGCAGTTGTTGTGGATTAACTGATTTGATCAAGAGCAGAACAGCACATTTATTCCCACTTTGCTGGCCCTGGGATTCAAACCAGCAACCTTGCAGTTATTGGCCCAACAGTCTTAACCACTAGGCTACCTGCAAACCCTATTGTTAAGGTAATATACAGTTGAAGTCGGAAGTTTACATACACCTTAGTCAAATACATTTAAACTTAGTTTTTAACAATTACTGACAATTAATCCTAGTAAAAAAATTCCCTGTCTTTGGTCAGTTAGGATCATCACTTTCTTTTAAGAATGTGAAATATGAGAATAATAGTAGAGAGAATTATTTATTTCAGCTTTTATTTCTTTCATGACATTCCCAGTGGGTCAGAAGTTTAAATACACAAAATTAGTATTTGGTAGCAATTCCTTTAAATTGTTTAACTTGGGTGAAATGTTTTTAGGTAGCCTTCCACAAACTTCCTGAATGATGTCTTGATATGTTGCTTCAATATATCCACATAATTTTCCTCCCTCATGAAGCCATCTATTTTGTGAAGTCACCAGTCCCTCCTGCAGCAAAGCACATCCACAACATGATGCTGCCACCCCCGTGCTTCACGGTTGGGATGGTGTTTTTCTGCTTGCAGGTCTCCCCATTTTTCCTCCAAACAGAAAGATGGTCATTATGGCCAAACAGTTCTATTTTTTTTCATCAGACCAGAGGACATTTCTCCAAAAAGTATGATCTTTGTCCCCATGTGCAGTTGCAAACCGTAGTCTGGCGTTTTCATGGCGGAGCAGTTGCTTCTTCCTTGCTGAGCAGCCTTTCAGGTTATGTCAATTTTGGACTCGTTTTACTGTGGATTTTGATGCTTGTACCTGTTTCCTCCAGCATCTTCACAAGGTCCTTTGCTGTTGTTCTGGGATTGATTTGCACTTTTAGCACCAAAGTACGTTAATCTCTAGGAAACAGAACACGTCTCCTTCCAGAGCGGGATGACGGCCGCGTGGTCCCATGATGTTTATGCTTGCGTACTATTGTTTGTACAGATGAACGTGGTACCTTCAGGCGTTTGGAAATTGCTTCCAAGGATGAACCAGACTTGTGGAGGTCTACAATTTATTTTCTGAGGTCTTGGCTGATTTCTTTTGATTTTGCCATGATGTCAAGCAAAGAGCCACTGAGTTTGAAGGTAGGCCTTGAAATACATCCACAGGTACACCTCAAATTGACTCAAATTATGTCAATTAGCCTATCAGAAGCTTCTAAAGCCATGACAGCATTTTCTGGAATTTTCCAACCTGTTTAAAGGCACAGTCAACTTAGTGTATGTAAACTTATAAGTTAAATAATCTGCCTGTAAACAATTGTAGGAAAAATGACTTAAGTCATGCACAAAGTAGATGTCCTAAACGACTTGCCAAATCTATAGTTTGTTAACAAGAAATTTGTGGAGTGGTTGAAAAACAAGTTTTAATGATTCCAACCTAAGTGTACGTAAACTTCTGACTTCAACTGTATGTAATATATAAATAAAACCTGGGCCCATACATCACATCAGACACACGTTAGCGTAGCGTTAGCGTATCCTCAAGGTCTGACCTGCTGGTCTATTGGATATGAAAGCCATTAGCTCTAATTAGCGGCCAAGGGAAATGCTAACATGGTGGGTTAGGAAAACATACTAAACTCAACTCAACGCTGCCAGGGGCTGGTTGATACGATGTTTTTACTGAGCAACCTCAGAGGGAGAGGTGATTTTTTTTTTAAATAACTTGAACATTTCTGTTTAGAGTGAGAGGCCCTAAGCGATTGCTAGAGATGTTTGTAGAAAATGGATTCTGGCTCATTAGGTTTACAAGAACATGGTGGTTCCCTTCAACAAGGTGTTTTGAACGTTGCTTTCTGTTCATCTGATGCTGGTGATATACAGTGCCTTCAGAAAGTACTCACTTGTTCCACTTCTTGGTGCACTACCAGGTGGGATTAAAATTGATTTAAAGGTATTTTTTTTGTCAATGATCTACAGAACATATTCCAATGTAAAAGTGTTCAACCCCCAGAGTCATTACACGTTCGAATCCCCTTTGGCAGCGATTATAGCTGTGAGTCTCTAAGAGCTTTCAACACCTGGATTGTATAATAGGTGTACATTATTCTTTTTACAATTCTTCAAGCTCTGTCAAGTTGGTTGTTGGGCAGCTATTTACAAATCTTGCCATCGATTTTCAAGCTGGTTTAAGTCAAAACTGTAACTGTAACTGTGTCAATGTCCTCTTGATAAGCAACTTCAGTGTAGATTTGCTGAAAGGTGAACTCATCTCCCAGTGTCTGTTAGAAAGCAGACTGAACCAGGTTTCCAATAGGATTTTGCTCTATTCCGTTTCTTATTATCCTAAAAAACCTTTATAGTCCTTGCCGATGACAAGCATACCCAAACATGATGCAGCCACCACCATGCTTGAAAATATGAAGAGTGGTACTGTTCTGTTGGATTTGCTCCAAACATAACGCTTTGTATTCAGGACATTAAGTCAATCTCTTTGACACATTTTTTGCAGTTTTCTTTAGTGCATTATTGCAAAGAGGAAGCATGTTTTGGAATATGTTTATTATATACAGGCTTCTTTCTTTTCACTATCTCATTCAGGTTTGTATTGTGGAGTAACTACAATGTTGTTGATGCATCCTCAGTTTTCTCCCATCACAGCCATTCATCTCTGTAACTGTTTTCAAGTCTCCATTGACCTCATGGTGAAAACCCTGAGCGGTTTCCTTCCTCTCCGGCAACTGAGTTAGGAAGGACGCCTGTATCCTTGTAGTGACTGGGTGTATTGATACACCATCCAAAGTGTAATTAATAACTTCACCATGCTTAAAGGGATATTCAATGTCTGCTTTGTTTTATTTTACCCATCTACCAATAGGAGCCCTTCTTAGCGAGACATTGGAAAACATCCCTGGTCTTTTGTTTGAACCTGTGTTTGAAATCCACTGCTCGACCAAGGGATAATTGTATCTGTGGGGTACGGAGATGAGGTAGTCGAAACACAATTCTACTTTGACATTATGAGATATTGTGTGTAGGTCAGTGACAAACAATCTCAATATAATCCATCTAAAATTCAGGCTGTTACACCACAAAATGTGGGAAAAGCCATCGAGTGTGAAGGCACTGTATTTCTGAAGGCACTGTATTGTTCTGTATTGTTATGTTATTAGGTCTTATTTTGCTATAACTATAGTATAACTATATAACAAAAATGAAGCTCCACTATGCGGTTTAGCCTCACTGACTGTCTAGAGTGTAATCTGTGTGTATGTGTGTGTGTGTGTGTGTGTGTGTGTGTGTGTGTGTGTGTGTGTGTGTGTGTGTGTGTGTGTGTGTGTGTGTGTGTGTGTGTGTGTGTGTGTGTGTGTGTGTGCGTGCGTGCGTGTATGCATTTGTGTGTTCTCTCTAACTGTCTAAACTCTATCTGAACACAGGTTAACAACGCAACAGCAAGAGTTATGACAAACAAAAAGGTGGCAAACCCATACACAAATGGTAAGAGCTCCCCTTATCCTCCTCCCTCCTCCTCTCCTTCTCTCTCTTTCATTCTTCCTCTCTGGAGTGATCTCTCTGCTCTCAAATCATTCCCTCCTCTTTCTTCACCTCCTCCCTACTCCCTCTTCCTTCACCTCCTCCCTACTCCCTCTTTCTTCACCTCCTCCCTGCTCCCTCCTCTTCCTTCACCTCCTCCCTGCTCCCTCCTCTTCCTTCACCTCCTCCCTACTCCCTCCTCTTCCTTCACCTCCTCCCTACTGCCTCTTCCTTCACTTCCTCCCTACTCTCTCTTCTTCCTTCACCTCCTCCCTACTCCCTCCTCTTCCTTCACTTCCTCCCTACTCCCTCCTCTTCCTTCACCTCCTCCCTACTGCCTCTTCCTTCACTTCCTCCCTACTCTCTCTTCTTCCTTCACCTCCTCCCTACTCTCTCTTCTTCCTTCACCTCCTCCCTACTCCCTCCTCTTCCTTCACTTCCTCCCTACTCCCTCCTCTTCCTTCACCTCCTCCCTACTCTCTCTTCTTCCTTCACCTCCTCCCTACTCCCTCCTCTTCCTTCACCTCCTCCCTACTCCCTCTTCCTTCACCTCCTCCCTACTCCCTCTTTCTTCAGCTCCTCCCTACTCCCTCCTCTTCCTTCACCTCCTCCCTACTCCCTCCTCTTCCTTCACCTCCTCCCTACTGCCTCCTCTTCCTTCACCTCCTCCCTACTCCCTCCTCTTCCTTCACCTCCTCCCTACTCCCTCCTCTTCCTTCACCTCCTCCCTACTCCCTCTTTCTTCACCTCCTCCCTACTCCCCCCTCTTCCTTCACCTCCTCCCTACTCCCTCTTTCTTCACCTCCTCCCTACTCCCTCTTCCTTCACCTCCTCCCTACTCCCTCTTCCTTCACCTCCTCCCTACTCTCTCTTCTTCCTTCACCTCCTCCCTACTCCCTCCTCTTCCTTCACTTCCTCCCTACTCCCTCCTCTTCCTTCACCTCCTCCCTACTGCCTCTTCCTTCACTTCCTCCCTACTCTCTCTTCTTCCTTCACCTCCTCCCTACTCTCTCTTCTTCCTTCACCTCCTCCCAACTCCCTCCTCTTCCTTCACTTCCTCCCTACTCCCTCCTCTTCCTTCACCTCCTCCCTACTCTCTCTTCTTCCTTCACCTCCTCCCTACTCCCTCCTCTTCCTTCACCTCCTCCCTACTCCCTCTTCCTTCACCTCCTCCCTACTCCCTCTTTCTTCAGCTCCTCCCTACTCCCTCCTCTTCCTTCACCTCCTCCCTACTCCCTCCTCTTCCTTCACCTCCTCCCTACTGCCTCCTCTTCCTTCACCTCCTCCCTACTCCCTCCTCTTCCTTCACCTCCTCCCTACTCCCTCCTCTTCCTTCACCTCCTCCCTACTCCCTCTTTCTTCAGCTCCTCCCTACTCCCTCCTCTTCCTTCACCTCCTCCCTACTCCCTCCTCTTCCTTCACCTCCTCCCTACTCCCCCCTCTTCCTTCACCTCCTCCCTACTCCCTCTTTCTTCACCTCCTCCCTACTCCCTCTTCCTTCACCTCCTCCCTACTCCCTCTTCCTTCACCTCCTCCCTACTCCCTCCTCTTTCTTCACCTCCTCCCTACTCCCTCTTTCTTCACCTCCTCCCTGCTCCCTCCTCTTCCTTCACCTCCTCCCTGCTCCCTCCTCTTTCTTCACCTCCTCCCTACTCCCTCTTCCTTCACCTCCTCCCTACTCCCTCTTCCTACACCTCCTCCCTACTCCCTCCTCTTTCTTCACCTCCTCCCTACTCCCTCTTCCTTCACCTCCTCCTACTCCCTCTTTCTTCACATCCTCCCTACTCCCTCTTTCTTCACCTCCTCCCTGCTCCCTCCTCTTCCTTGACCTCCTCCCTGCTCCCTCCTCTTCCTTCACCTCCTCCCTGCTCCCTCCTCTTTCTTCACCTCCTCCCTACTCCCTCTTCCTTCACCTCCTCCCTGCTCCCTCCTCTTTCTTCACCTCCTCCCTACTCCATCTTCCTTCACCTCCTCCCTGCTCCCTCCTCTTCCTTCACCTCCTCCCTACTCCCTCCCCTTCCTTCACCTCCTCCCTACTCCCTCTTCCTTCACCTCCTCCCTACTCCCTCCTCTTCCTTCACCTCCTCCCTACTCCCTCTTCCTTCACCTCCTCCCTACTCCCTCTTTCTTCACCTCCTCCCTGCTCCCTCCTCTTCCTTCACCTCCTCCCTACTCCCTCTTCCTTCACCTCCTCCCTACTCCCTCTTTCTTCACCTCCTCCCTACTCCCTCTTCCTTCACCTCCTCCCTACTCCCTCTTTCTTCACCTCCTCCCTGCTCCCTCCTCTTCCTTCACCTCCTCCCTACTCCCTCTTTCTTCACCTCCTCCCTACTCCCTCTTTCTTCACCTCCTCCCTACTCCCTCTTTCTTCACCTCCTCCCTGCTCCCTCCTCTTCCTTCACCTCCTCCCTGCTCCCTCCTCTTTCTTCACTTCCTCCCTACTCCCTCCTCTTCCTTCAACTCCTCCCTACTCCCTCCTCTTCCTTCACCTCCTCCCTACTCCCTCTTTCTTCAGCTCCTCCCTACTCCCTCCTCTTCCTTCACCTCCTCCCTACTCCCTCCTCTTCCTTCACCTCCTCCCTACTCCCTCCTCTTCCTTCACCTCCTCCCTACTCCCTCCTCTTCCTTCACCTCCTCCCTACTCCCTCCTCTTCCTTCACCTCCTCCCTACTCCCTCTTTCTTCACCTCCTCCCTACTCCCTCTTCCTTCACCTCCTCCCTACTCCCTCTTTCTTCACCTCCTCCCTGCTCCCTCCTCTTCCTTCACCTCCTCCCTACTCCCTCTTTCTTCACCTCCTCCCTACTCCCTCTTCCTTCACCTCCTCCCTACTCCCTCCTTTTCCTTCACCTCCTCCCTACTCCCTCCTCTTCCTTCACCTCCTCCCTACTCCCTCTTTCTTCACCTCCTCCCTACTCCCTCCTCTTCCTTCACCTCCTCCCTGCTCCCTCCTCTTCCTTCACCTCCTCCCTACTCCCTCTTCCTTCACCTCCTCCCTACTCCCTCTTCCTTCACCTCCTCCCTACTCCCTCTTTCTTCACCTCCTCCCTACTCCCTCTTTCTTCACCTCCTCCCTACTCCCTCTTCCTTCACCTCCTCCCTACTCCCTCTTCCTTCACCTCCCTACCCACTTCTTCTTTTTGACCGACAGGACAGACGGACGGACAGACAGACAGACAGACAGACAGACAGACAGACAGACAGACAGACCGACAGACAGATCAGTATATTTGCTGTATTAACTGATGAAATCAGATGGTGCGACATGTATTCAGTGACCCAGACTCTAACCCTATGATGACTCAACCATAACCAGCTACTCAGGTTATTTTCTATTTGCTTGGTTTTGGTATTGTATTTAGATTTTATTTGAATTTCACAGTACATTATTCATTTGAAATCATTGCTTGAGGGTTTTTGGAAACTGCCTATTCCATCTGGCCTTTCCCGTGGTTTTCCCAATGGCTTTCCCATGGTTTTCCCAATGGCTTTCCCATGGTTTTCCCAATGGCTTTCCCATGGTTTTCCCGTGGTTTTCCCGTGGTTTTCCCATGGTTTTCCCAATGGCTTTCCCATGGCTTTCCCAATGGTTTTCCCGTGGTTTTCCCGTGGGTTTCCCATGGTTTTCCCAATGGCTTTCCCGTGGTTTTCCCATGGTTTTCCCAATGGCTTTCCCATGGCTTTCCCAATGGCTTTCCCATGGTTTTCCCATGGCTTTCCCATGGTTTTCCCAATGGTTTTCCCATGGTTAGGAGATGAAACAACCTAAGAAACGAGTGTTCCTCAAGGGTTCTTCGGGAAGGGTAATGATTTCATGTGGAACCATAAGATCTCAAAGAACCCTTTGGTTCTTTAACAAAAAGTGTTTTTCTTCTTTTAGTGATAATTCAATTATTTTCGGCGGCGGCTCATTAGAATATTTTAGGGAGGGGTTTACGCACAGCTATTTTTGGTGTAACCATGAGTCTCCTTCCAGTTCGTGTAATCTGTTGTGTTTCGACTACAGCCAATGATGTGTCTTGTGAGAGACTTGTACATGTCCTTGTGTTAATGTGAGAATGGCTGATTTTAAATCAGTGGTTCTTATTTCTCTCAGCCATGACGGGGCTAACACACGTGATTCACCTTGTCAATTAACACAATAATAACACCTTTTTTTGTGATTTTAACAAAACAATATTTCTCACCACAATAAAAAAAACAAACAACAACCATCTATGGTTCTTTCAAAGCATCTACAAATAACCTTTGACTGAAGAACCGTTCCACATAAAGAACAATAGGGTTGGATACATAGCAGAACCCTTCTTTGTTGCTATATAGAACATTTTTATTAATGGTTCTTTAAAGACCATTGTGAAAGGTATTTTATAGTGCCATAAAGCTTATATTTAGAACCGTATGAGCATGGTCTTTATAGAACCTTCAAAAAAAGGTTCATTATAGCCCCCTAAAGGGAACCCTTATTTGGCCCTATATAGAGAAGTTGCTGTTTTTTTTGTCCGTACAGGGATCATCTCTTAACGTAATAAGTGTAAAGACGGAAAGGGGAATTGGTTCGAACATAAGGAGCGAAGGGAGGAGATGGAGAAAGTGTTGAGAGGACGGTAGGAGAGGGTGGAGGGGAAGGGGGAGGAAAGTGAATTTGGTGGAGAGGAGAGTGAATGGATGAGTGGATGGAGGAAATAAAAAGCCAAGGGCTCAATTTGAAAGGGCTTCAGGGTTTGTCTCTGTCTCTCTCTCTGACACACATTCATGTTGATGGAAGAGAGAGATACATCCAGAGAGAGAGAGAAGAGAAAAGAGAGAGAGACACACATGGAAAGGGAGAAGAGAGAGAGAGAGAGAAATGGAGAGAGAGGGAGAAGAGACAGAGAGATAAATGGAGAGAGAGAAGAGGCCAGTAATGAATTGGCCAGACATGTCAACACTCCTCTCTTCCTCCCTCCATCCCTCCATCAGAGTAGGGTTAGAGCAGTGCAGACAGAGAGAATGAGACCTGACTCCCCTTCCGTCACTGAACCACACCACCACACCACCACACCACCACACCACCAAACTACCACACCACCACATCACCACACTACCACACTATCACACTACTACACAACCACACTACCACACCACCACACTACCACACCACCACACCACCAAACTACCACACCAACACACTACCACACCACCACACTACCACACCACCACACCACCAAACTACCACACCACCACACTACCACACTACCACACCACCACACCACCACACTACCACACCACCACACTACCACACTACCACACCACCACACTACCACACCACCACACCACCAAACTACCACACCAACACACTACCACACCACCACACTACCACACCACCACACCACCAAACTACCACACCACCACACTACCACACTACCACACCACCACACCACCACACTACCACACCACCACACTACCACACTACCACACAACCACACTACCACACTACCACACCAACACATGACCACACAACCACACTACCACACTACCACACTACCACACAACCACACTACCACACCACCACACCACCACACTACCACACCACCACACCACCAAACTACCACACCACCACACCACCACATCACCACACTACCACACTACCACACTACCACACTACCACACAACCACACTACCACACCACCACACTACCACACCACCACACCACCAAACTACCACACCAACACACTACCACACCACCACACTACCACACCACCACACCACCAAACTACCACACCACCACACACCACACCACCACACCACCAAACTACCACACCAACACACTACCAAACCACCACACTACGACAATACTACCTCAACACACTACCACACCACCACACCACCAAACTACCACACCACCACACCACCACATCACCACACTACCACACTACCACACTACCACACAACCACACTACCACACCACCACACTACCACACCACCACACCACCAAACTACCACACCAACACACTACCACACCACCACACTACCACACCACCACACCACCAAACTACCACACCACCAAACTACCACACCACCACACTACCCCACCACCACACCAGCAAACTACCACACCAACACACTACCACACCACCACACTACGACACTACTACACCAACACACTACCACACCACCACACCACCAAACAACCACACCAACACACTACCACACCACCACACCACCACACTACTACACCACCACACCACCACACTACCACACCACCACACCACCACACCACCACACCACCACACTACCACACCACCACACTACCACACTACCACACTACCACACCACCACACTACCACATGACCACACAACCACACTACCACACTACCACACAACCACACTACCACACCACCACACTACCACACTACCACACCACCACATGACCACACAACCACACCACCACACTACCACATGACCACACCACCACACTAACACACTACCACACCACCACACCACCACACTACCACACTGCCACACTACCACACCACCACACTACCACATCAACACACTACCACACTACCACACCACCACACTACGACACCACCACACTACCACACTACCACACTACCACACCACCACACCACCACACTACCACACTACCACACTACCACACCACCACACTACCAAAGCACCACACTGCCACACTACCACACAACCACACCACCACACCACCACACCACCACACCACCACACTACCACACTACCACACCACCACACCACCATACTACCACACCACCACACCAACACACTACCACACCACCACAACACCACACCACCACAACACCACATCACCACACAATTTATTATTAATCTCCTCCAATCTCATCCCATCATCACGTCTCTCCTCCTATCCCATCATCACGTCTCTCCTCCAATCCCATCATCACGTCTCTCCTCCTATCCCATCATCATTTCTCTCCTCCTATCCCATCATCATTTCTCTCCTCCCATCCCATAATAATGTCTATCCTCCTATCCCATCATCATTTCTCTCCTCCTATCCCATCATCATGTCTCACCTCCTATCTCATCATCATGTCTCTCCTCCTATCACATCATCATTACTCTCCTACTATCCAATCATCAATTATCTCCTCCTATCCCATCATCATGTCTCTCCTCCTATCTCATCATCATGTCTCTCCTCCAATCCCACCATCATGTCTCTCCTCCAATCTCATCGTCATGTCTCTCCTCCCATCCCAACATCACGTCTCTCCTCCTATCCCATCATCATGTCTCTCCTCCAATCTCATCGTCATGTCTCTCCTCCTATCCCATCATCATGTCTCTCCTCCTATCCCATCATCATGTCTCTCCTCCTATCCCATAATCATGTCTCTCCTAATATCCCACCATCATGTATCTCCTCCAATCTCATCATCATGTCTCTACTCCTATCTCATCGTCTTCTCTCCTCTCCTCCTATCCCATCATCATCTCTCTTTTCCTCCTATCCCATCATCATCTCTCCTCTCCTCCTATCCCATCATCATGTCTGTCCTCTCCTCCTATCCCATCATCATGTCTCTTCTCTCCTCCTATCTCATCATCATGTCTCTCCTCCTATCCCATCATCATGTCTCCTCCTATCCAATCATCATGTCTCTCCTCCTATCTCATCCATCATGTCTCTCCTCCTATCTCATCATCATGTCTCTCCTCCAATCTCATCTTCTTGTCTCTCCTCTCCTCCTATCCCATCATCATGTTTCCTCCTATCCAATCATCATGTTTCTCCTCCTATCTCATCGTCATGTCTCTCCTCCTATCCCATCATCATGTCTCTCCTCCTATCCCATCATCATGTCCTCTCCTCCAATCTCATCGTCATGTCTCTCCTCCTATCCCATCATCATGTCTCTCCTCCTATCCCATCATCATGTCCTCTCCTCCTGTCCCATCATCATGTCTCTCCTCCTATCCCATCATCATTTCTCTCCTAATACCCCACCATCATGTATCTCCTCCAATCTCATCGTCATGTCTCTCCTCCTATCCCATCATCATGTCTCTCCTCCTATCCCATCATCATGTCCTCTCCTCCTGTCCCATCATCATGTCTCTCCTCCTATCCCATCATCATGTCTCTCCTAATATCCCACCATCATGTATCTCCTCCAATCTCATCATCATGTCTCTACTCCTATCTCATCGTCTTCTCTCCTCTCCTCCTATCCCATCATCATCTCTCTTTTCCTCCTATCCCATCATCATCTCTCCTCTCCTCCTATCCCATCATCATGTCTGTCCTCTCCTCCTATCCCATCATCATGTCTCTTCTCTCCTCCTATCTCATCATCATGTCTCTACTCCTATCTCATCGTCTTCTCTCCTCTCCTCCTATCCCATCATCATCTCTCTTTTCCTCCTATCCCATCATCATCTCTCCTCTCCTCCTATCCCATCATCATGTCTCTCCTCTCCTCCTATCCCATCATCATGTCTCTCCACCTATCTCATCTTCTTGTCTCTCCTCTCCTCTCTCCCATCATCATGTTTCTCCTCCTATCCCATCATCATGTCTCTCCTCCAATCCCATCATCCTGTATCTCCTCTCTTCCTATCCCATTATCTTGTCTCTCCTCGCCTTCTTTTCCATCATAATGTCTCTCCTCTCTTCCTTTTCCATCATCACGTCTCATCACCATTTGCCCAAGATGATGTTGCAGTCAGACGTCTTTGTCTTTGTCTGTCATGTCCAGTATATCTTTTTATATATTTTTTCTTCGCAAATATTTTTAAATATTTTTCTTAACCTCAACTTCAACATACTCTCCTGCAATCCGCCTCACCCAATGTGGTATGGATCTGCTATTGTCTCTTGTACTGGTACCCCCAACAGCAGCTAGCCAGCTAACTGCCTACTAGGTGCTAGTAAGCTAGCCACTGCTAGCTGTCTTCAGCTAACCTTTAGCCCGGACAACTCTTGCCAGTCTGCACAGCGCGTCTCAAACCAAAGCAAATCGGACTTATTTTTCTCCATATGTCCGGATTCCTACGTCAAGCTCTGAACTTTTTCCCATCATCGCAGTTATTAACTATCTGCTATCCTAGTGGCTACTCCTGGCTAACATCTCTGTCCCGAAGCAAGAACCAATTAACCTGGAGCTAGCCTTTGATAGGGCCATCCCCTGGGTAGCCGAAGAGGTCCATTAGCCACTCCTTGGGCTACAATACCTATTTCGCCAATTGGCCTGGACCCCTTTTACTGCCGACATGGAGCCCGGCTGATCCATCACAACTGGACTACCGGCGTAATTTGCCCGAGGGGTTTTTTCAACTGGCTCCTCCATCGCCACTTGTCCCTGAATGCCCATCTGCTAGCCTGCTAGCCAAGACCCGCTAGCTGTCTAGAGCATATCGGACTGTTAGCCGAAGAGGCCCATCGAACAAATTCTTTGGCTACTATACCTATTTTGCCAATTGGCCTGGACCCTTTTACTACACAGAGCCCTGCTGATCCATCACGCCTGGTCTGCCGACGTAACTGCATGAGGGGGAAACAATAGACTTCTTCCGTCGCGACGTCCCTCTAAGGCCTTTCTGCTGGCTTACTAGCCCCGGCCCGCTAGCTGTCTGAATCGCCGTGTCTCCAGCCCGCCGAGCTACTCACTGGACCCCTATGATCACTCGACTAAGCATGCCTCTCCCTAATGTCAATATGCCTTGTCCATTACTGTTCTGGTTAGTGATTATTGTCTTATTTCACTGTAGAGCCTCTAGGCATTCTCAATACGCCTTACCTAACCCTTTAGTTCCACCTCACACACATGCGGTGACCTCACCTGGTTTAAATTATGTTTCTAGAGACAATACATAGGACGTGCTACCTGTCCCAGACCTTCTGTGTTCAACTCTCTAGAGACAGCAGGAGTGGTAGAGATACTCTTAATGACCGGCTATGAAAAGCCAACTGACATTTACTCCTGAGGTGCTGACTTGCTGCACCCTCGACAACTACTGTGATTATTATTATTTGACCATGCTGGTCATTTATGAACATTTGAACATCTTGGCCAGGTTCTGTTATAATCTCCACCCGGCACAGCCAGAAGAGGACTGGCCACCCCTCATAGCCTGGTTCCTCTCTAGGGTTCTTCCTAGGTTTTGGCCTTTCTAGGGAGTTTTTCCTAGCCACCGTGCTTCTAGACCATCAAAAACCCTGAAATTTCCATCGTTAACTATAACATTTTTTGACAAGATAGAACTGCCAAAATGGGCGGAGTTGCAATCTACTGCAGAGATAGCCTGCAGAGTTCTGTTTTACTTTCCAAGTCTGTGCCCAAACATTTTGAGCTTCTACTTTTAAAAATTCACCTTTCCAGAAACAACTCTCTCACCATTGCTGCTTGCGATAGACCACCTTCTACCCCCAGCTGTGCCCTAGACACCATATGTGAATTGATTGCACCCCATCTATCTTCAGAGCTTGTGCTGTTAGGTGACCAAACTGGGACATGCTTAACACCCCAGCCATCCAACAATCTAAACTTGATGCCCTCAATCTCACACAAATTATCAATGAACCTAGGTACAACCACAAGTCCGTAAACACGGGCACCCTCATAGATATCATCCTAACCAACCTGCCCTCCAAGTACACCTCTGCTGTCTTCAACCAGGATAACAGTGATCACTGCCTCATTGCCTGCGTCCGTAGTGGGTCTGTGGTCAAACGACCACCCCTCATCACTGTCAAACACTCACTAAAACACTTCAGCGAGCAAGCCTTTCTAATCGACCTTGCCCGGGTATCCTGGAAGGATATTTACCTCATCTCCTCCTTTCCCATCATCATGTCTGTCCTTTCCTCCTATCCCATCATCATGTCTCTCTTCCAATCCAATCATCACCTCTCTCCTTCAATCCCATCATCATGTCTCTCCTCCTATCCCATCATCATGTCTCTCCTCCTATCCCATCATCATGTCTCTCCTCCGATCTCATAATCATGTCTCACCTACTATCCCATCATCATGTCTCTCCTCCGATCTCATAATCATGTCTCACCTCCTATCCCATCATCATGTCTCTCCTCCTATCCCATCATCATGTCTCTCCTCACCTCCTATCCCATCATCATGTCTCTCCTCCTATCCCATTATCATGTCTCTCCTCCTATCCTGTCATAATGTCTGTCTTCATCACCTATCCCATCATCATGTCTCTCCTCACCTCCTATCCCATCATCATGTCTCTCCTCCTATCCCATCATAATGTCTGTCTCTCCTCCTATCCCATCATCATGTCTATCCTCCTATCCCATCATCATGTCTCTCCACCTATCCCATCATCATGTCTCTCCTCCGATCTCATAATCATGTCTCTCCTCCTATCCCATCATCATGTCTCTCCTCCTATCCCATCATCATGTCTCTCCTCCTTTCCCATCATCATGTCTGTCCTTTCCTCCTATCCCATCATCATGTCTCTCCTCCTATCCCATTATCATGTGCTTCCTCTCCTCCTAACCCATCATTGTATCTCCTCCAATCTCGTCAAAATGTCTCTCCTCCAATCCCGTCATCACGTCTCTCCTCACCTCCTAACCCATTATCATGTCCCTCCTCTCCTCCAATCCCACCATCATGTCTCTCCTCTCCTCCTATCCTATCATCATGTCTCTCCTCCTATCCCATAATCATTTCTCTCCTCTCCTCCTATCCCATCATCGTGTCTCTCCTCCTATCCCACCATCATGCCTCTCCTCCTATCCCATCATCATGTCTCTCCTCCGATCCCATCATCATGTCTCTCCTCACCTCCTATCCCATCATCATGTCTCTCCTCCTATCCCATTATCACGTCTCTCCTCCTATCCTGTCATAATGTCTGTCCTCACCTCCTATCCCATCATCATGTCTCTCCTCACCTCCTATCCCATCATCATGTCTCTCCTCACCTCCTATCCCATCATCATGTCTCTCCTCCGATCTCATAATCATGTCTCACCTCCTATCCCATCATCATGTCTCTCCTCCTATCCTATCATCATATCTATCCTCCTATCCCATCATCATGTCTCTCCTCCTATCCCATCATCATGTCTCTCCTCCGATCTCATAATCATGTCTCACCTCCTATCCCATCATCATGTCTCTCCACCTATCCCATCATCATGTCTCTCCTCCGATCTCATAATCATGTCTCACCTCCTATCCCATCATCATGTCTCTCCTCCTATCCCATCATCATGTCTCTCCTCCTATCCCATCATCATGTCTCTCCTCCTTTCCCATCATCATGTCTGTCCTTTCCTCCTATCCCATCATCATGTCTCTCCTCCTATCCCATTATCATGTGCCTCCTCTCCTCCTAACCCATCATTGTATCTCCTCCAATCTCGTCAAAATGTCTCTCCTCCAATCCCGTCATCATGTCTCTCCTCACCTCCTAACCCATTATCATGTCTCTCCTCTCCTCTTATCCCATCATCATGTCTATCCTCCTATCCCATCATCATGTCTCTCCTCACATCCAATCATCATGTCTCTCCTCCTATCCCATCATCATGTCCCTCCTCTCGTCCCATAAAAATGTCTCTCCTCCTCTCCCATAATCATGTCTCTCCTCCTATCCCATCATCATGTCTCTCCTCCTCTCCCATCATCATGTCTCTCCTCCTATCCCATCATCATGTCTCTCCTCCTATCTCATCATCATGTCTCTCCTCCTATCCCATCATCATGTATCTCCTCCTATCCCATCATCATGTCTCTACTTCTATCCCATCATCATGCCTCTCCTCCTATCCCATCATCATGTCTCTCCTCCGATCCCATCATCATGTCTCTCCTCACCTCCTATCCCATCATCATGTCTCTCCTCCTATCCCATTATCACGTCTCTCCTCCTATCCTGTCATAATGTCTGTCCTCACCTCCTATCCCATCATCATGTCTCTCCTCACCTCCTATCCCATCATCATGTCTCTCCTCCTATCCCATCATCATGTCTCTCCTCCGATCTCATAATCATGTCTCACCTCCTATCCCATCATCATGTCTCTCCTCCTATCCTATCATCATATCTATCCTCCTATCCCATCATCATGTCTCTCCTCCTATCCCATCATCATGTCTCTCCTCCGATCTCATAATCATGTCTCACCTCCTATCCCATCATCATGTCTCTCCTCCTATCCCATCATCATGTCTATCCTCCTATCCCATCATCATGTCTCTCCTCCTATCCCATCGTCATGTCTCTCCTCCTATCCCATCGCCATGTCTCTCCTCCTATCCCATCATCATGTCTCTCCTCCTTTCCCATCATCATGTCTGTCCTTTCCTCCTATCCCATCATCATGTCTCTCCTCCTATCCCATTATCATGTGCCTCCTCTCCTCCTAACCCATCACTGTATCTCCTCCAATCTCGTCAAAATGTCTCTCCTCCAATCCCATCATCATGTCTCTCCTCACCTCCTAACCCATCATCATGTCTGTAATCCTATCCCATCATCATGTCTCTCCTTTCCTCTTATCCCATCATCATGTCTGTCCTCCTATTCCATCATCATTTCTCTCCTCCTATCCCATCATCATGTCTCTCCTCTCCTCCTATCCCATCATCGTGTCTCTCCTCCTATCCCACCATCATGTCTCTCCTCTCCTCCTATCCCATCATCATGTCTCTCCTACTATCCCATCATCATGTCTCTCCTTTCCTCTTATCCCATCATCATGTCTCTCCTCCTATCCCATCATCATGACTCTCCTCCTATCCCATCATCATGTCTCTCCTCCTCTCCCATAATCATGTCTCTCCTCCTATCCCATCATCATGTCTCTCCTCCTATCCCATCATCATGTCTCTCCTCCTATCCCATCATCATGTCTCTCCTCCTATCCCATCATCATGTCTCTCCTATCTCATCACTATGTCTCTACTTCTATCTCATCATCATGTCTCTACTTCTATCCCATCATCATGCATTGTGAAATTTAAAAATTTAAGGGACGGTTAATGAAGTATCATCGAACGCTGGAACATAGTTTTTACATTTTCTTTGAGTCCAGACCTTAGTGTAAGTAAATTATATGCTAAACTATCTTCAGTCTTTGTGAATGGGATGCTAAGCTAACATCTGTCTAAGTGAATGGGATGCTAATCTAACATTAGTCTACCACTCCCTTGTGTGTTTTCTGTAGGCTGGAAGCTGAACCCAATGGTGGGAGCTGTCTATGGACCTGAATTGTATGCAGGTAAACTCCACTGATACATACGACACAACAACCCCTCGCTATCACAGTACATCTAACATCTTCTCTCTCTCACTCCCTCTCTCTCCTCTCTCCTCTCTCTCCCCTCTCCCTCTCTCTCCCCTCTCTCTCTCCCCTCTCCCTCTCTCTCCCCTCTCTCTCTCTCTCCCCTCTCTCTCCTCTCCCCTCTCCCTCTCTCTCCCCTCTCTCTCTCTCTCTCTCTCCCCTCTCTCTCTCTCTCTCTCCCCTCTCTCTCCCCCTCTCCCTCTCTCTCCCCCTCTCCCTCTCTCTCCCCCCTCTCTCTCTCTCTCTCCCTCTCTCTCCTCTCTCTCCCCTCTCTCTCTCTCCCCCTCTCTCTCTCTCTCTCTCTTTCCCTCCTCTCTCTCTCTCCCCTCTCCCTCTCTCTTCCCTCTCTTCCCTCTCTCTCTCTCTCTCTCTCTCTCTCTCTCTCTCTCATATAAGCCGGTATGTATGTGGTGTTGTGTATTCATGTGTGTGCGTACATGCTCCTTTCATTTAGAGGAAGTACTGTGACTGTCTGCGGACTTCAACACCTCTCTATCTTGCTCATTAGACTGAAATCTGTTCATTCCAAGACAGCTTTACTCTCTCTCCCCCCCTCACACAGCTTTACTGCTCTAAATAACAGCCATCCATCTATTTTATTTCTCCTCCCCTCCCCCTCTCCTCCCCCCTCCTGCCCTCCCCTCTCCCCTCATCCACCCCCCCTCCTGCCCTCCCCTCTCCCCTTATCCACCCCCCTTTCCTCCCCACTCCTCCCCCTCATCCACTCCCCTCATGATCCTGAACCCTAATATATTGAGTCGTCTTAAACATGCCAGTAAAGTTTGCCAAGCCTAAACGATGCCATATGCCTCTGCAAGTCCCATGTGGCAGCCATGGTGTGTGTGTGTGTGTGTGTGTGTGTGTGTGTGTGTGTGTGTGTGTGTGTGTGTGTGTGTGTGTGTGTGTGTGTGTGTTGGTGGGTGTGGTGGTGGGTGTGTTGGTGGGTGTGCGTGCATGCATGTGCATACCATTTCTACCACAAGAAGCAGTCGCAATATCACAGGAACATAATTCCTAGCAAAACATCCTATATACAGTGGGGCAAAAAAGTGTTTAGTCAGCCACCAATTGTGCAATTTCTCCCACTTAAAAATATGAGAGAGGCCTGTAATTTTCATCATAGGTACACTTCAACTATGACAGACAAAATGACAAAACAAATCCAGAAAATCACATTGTAGGATTTTTAATGAATTTATTTGCAAATTATGGTGGAAAATAAGTATTTTGTCAATAACAAAAGTTTATCTCAAAAGTTATATGTTGGCAATGACAGAGGTTAAACGTTTTCTGTAAGTCTTCACAAGGTTTTCACACACTGTTGCGGGTATTTTGGCCCATTCCTCCATGCAGATCTCCTCTAGAGCAATGATGTTTTGGGACTGTTGCTGGGCAACACAGACTTTCAACTCCCTCCAAAGATTTTCTATGGGGTTGAGATCTGGAGACTGGCTTGGCCACTCCAGGACCTTGAAATGCTTCTTACGAAGCCACTCCTTCGTTGCCCGGGTGGTGTGTTTGGGATCATTATCATGCTGAAAGACCCAGCCACGTTCCATCTTCAATGCCCTTGCTGATGGAAGGAGGTTTTCACTCAAAATCTCACGATACATGGCCCCATTCATTCTTTCCTTTACACGGATCTGTCGTCCTGGTCCCTTTGCAGAAAAACAGCCCCAAAGCATGATGTTTCCACCCCCATGCTTCACAGTAGGTATGGTGTTCTTTGGATGCAACTCAGCATTCTTTGTCCTCCAAACACGACGAGTTGAGTTTTCACCAAAAAGTTCTATGTTGGATTCATCTGAGCATATGACATTCTCCCAATTTTCTTCTGGATCATCCAAATGCTCTCTAGCAAACTTCAGACGGGCCTGGACATGTACTGGCTTAAGCAGGGGGACACTTCTGGCACTTCAGGATTTGAGTCCCTGGCGGCGTAGTGTGTTACTGATGGTAGGCTTTGTTACTTTGGTCCCAGCTCTCTGCAGGTCATTCACTAGGTCCCCCAGTGTGGTTCTGGAATTTTTGTTCATCGTTCTTGTGATCATTTTGACCCCATGGGGTGAGATCTTGTGTGGAGCCCCAGATCGAGGGAGATTATCAGTGGTCTTGTATGTCTTCCATTTCCTAATAATTGCTCCCATAGTTGATTTCTTCAAACCAAGCTGCTTACCTATTGCAGATTCAGTCTTCCCAGCCTGGTGCAGGTCTACAATTTTGTTTCTGGTGTCCTTTGACAGCTCTTTGGTCTTGGCCATAGTGGAGTTTGGAGTGTGACTGTTTTAGGTTGTGGACAGGTGTCTTTTATACTGATAACAAGTTCAAACAGGTGCCATTAATACAGGTTACGAATGGGGGACAGAGGAGCCTCTTAAAGAAGAAGTTACAGGTCTGTGAGAGCCAGAAATCTTGCTTGTTTGTAGGTGACCAAATACTTATTTTCCACCATAATTTGCAAATAAATTCATTAAAAATCCTACAATGTGATTTTCTGGATTTCTTTCTAATTTTTTCTTTCATAGTCGAAGTGTACCTATGATGAAAATTACAGGCCTCTCTCATCTTTTTAAGTGGGAGAACTTGCACAATTGGTGGCTGACTAAATACTTTTTTTGCCCCACTGTAACTCCCTTGCTTCTCCCATCCTCACTTCCCTCCCTTCTTCCCTCCACTACTCCTCTTCCCCCCTCCTTTTCTTTCAAAATATGAAAAAATAAATATTCTTGTAGCGGAAGTGTTGGGTCTGGATTTCATCTGGAATAATTGAAGCTGCGTTTAATCTACTTTGGGAGGGAATAGAGCGAGATGTAACGGCCGTTAATCACTCTTTATCAGTGTGGTGTCCATCAGCTGAATTGGAGCCCATAAATGATGTGTGTGTGACAGAACACTCCGTCTCCATTCCTGTGGTTGGCTACAGGTTTATTGTGTTCAAATCCCTTTCAGATAGAATGCCGGATGAGAGGAGAGAGAGAGGAGAGGATAGAGAGAGAAAGAGAGGGGAGGGAGCGAGAGAGAGAGGAGAGAGAGAGCAGATAATGCTTGCAGAGCAGAATTAGGCCGATATCCGCTAATTATCAAAATCCAGAAAAGAGCCATTAAATTCTACAACCACCTAAAAGGAAGCGATTCCCAAACCTTCCATAACAAAGCCATCGCCTACAGAGAGATGAACCCGGAGAAGTGTCCCCTAAGCAAGCTGGTCCTGGGGCTCTGTTCACAAACACAAACAGACACCGCAGAGCCCCAGGACAGCAACACAATTAGACCCAACCAAATCATGTGAAAACTAAAATATAATTACTTGACACATTGGAAAGAATTAACAAAAAAACAGAGCAAACTAGAATGCTATTTGGCCCTAAACAGAAAGTACACAGAATACCTGATCACTGTGACTGACCCAAACTTATGGAAAGCTTTGACGATGTACAAACTCAGGGAGCATAGCCTTGCTATTGAGAAAGGCCACCGTAGGCAGACCTGGCTCTCAAGAGAAGACAGGCTATGTCCACACAGACCACAAAATGAGGTGGAAACTAAACTGCACTTCCTAACTTCCTGGCCAATGTATGACCATATTAGAGACACGTTCTTCCCTCAGATTACACATACCCACGAAGAATTTGAAAACAAACCCAATTTTGATAAACTCCCATATCTACTGGGTGAAATACCACAGTGTGGTACCACAGCAGCAAGATGTGTGACCTGTTGCCACAAGAAAAAGGCAACCAGTGAAGTACAAACACGATTCTAAATACAACCTGTGCATTGGCTTGCATAAGTATTCACCAATTTGGCATTTTTCCTATTTTGTTTTTTATTGTGGTACAAACAAGAAATAAGAAAACTTGAACGTGTTTTCAACCCCCCCCCCCCCAAGTCAATACTTTGTAGAGCCACCTTTTGCAGCAAATACAGCTGCAAGTATCTTGGGGTATGTCTCTATAAGCTTGGCACATCTAGCCACTGGGATTGGCCCTTTGCCCCTTCTTCAAGGCAAAACTGCTCCAGCTCCCTCAATTGGATTGAGGTCTGGGCTTTGACTAGGCATTCCAAGACATTTAAATGTTTCCCCTTGAACCACTCGAGTGTTGTTTTAGCAGTATGTTTAGGGTCAATGTCCTGCTGGAAGGTGAACCTACGACCCAGTCTCAAATCTCTGGAAGACTGAAACAGGTTTCCCTGAAGAATTTCCATGTATTTAGCGCCATCCATCAATCCTTCAATTCTGACCAGTTTCCCAGTCCCAGCCGATGAAAAACATCCCCACAGCATGATGCTGCATCCACCATGTTTCACTGTGGGGATGGTATTCTCTGGGTGATGAGAGGTGTTGGGCTTGCGCCAGACATAGCGCTCTCCTTGATGGCCCAAAAGCTACATTTTTGTCTCATCTGACCAGAGTACCTTCTTTCATAGGTTTGGGGAGTCTCCTACATGCCTTTTGGCGAACACCAAACGTGTTTGCTTATTTTTTCTTAAGCAATGGCTTTTTTTCTGGCCACTCTTCTGTAAAGCCCAGCTCTGTGGAGTGTACGGCTTAAAGTGGTCCTATGGACAGATACTCCCATCTCTGCTGTGGAGCTTTGCAGCTCCTTCCTATCTTTGGTCTCCTTGTTGCCTCTCTGATTAATTTCCTCCTTGCCTGGTCCGTGAGTTTTGGTGGGCGGCCGTCTCTTGGCAGGTTTATTGTGGTGCCATATTCTTTTAATTTTTAAATAATGGATATAACGGTGCTCTGTGGGATGTTCAAATTTTGGGATATTTGTTTATAACCCAACCCTGATCTGTACTTCTCCACAACTTTGTTCCTGATCTGTTTGGAGAGCTCCTTGGTCTTCATTGTGCCGCTTGCTCGGTGATGCCCCTTGCCAAGTGGTGTTGCAGACTCTGGGATCTTTCAGAACAGGTGTATATATACTGAGATCATGTGACAGATCATGTGACACTTAAATAAAGTCCCCCTGTGTGCAATCTAACTAATTATGTGACATCTGAAGGTAATTGGTTGCACCAGATCTTATTTAGGGGCTTCTTAGCAAAGGGGGTCAATACACATACACACACCACTTTTCAGTTATTTATTTTTAACAAGTTATTTTTTCATTTCACTTCACCAATTTGGACTGTTTTGTGTTTGTCCATCACATGAAATCCAAATAAAAATCCATTTAAATTACAGGCTGTAATGCAACAAAATAGGAAAAACGCCATGAATTGCAAGGCACTTGTTTATTTATTTTCCCTTTTGTACTTTAACTATTTGCACATAATGTGCCATTTGAAATGTCTTTATTCTTTTGGAGCTTTTGAGTGTAACGTTTACTGTTCATTTTTATTGTTTATTTCACTTTTGTTTTATTTTCTACTTCACTTCCTACTTCACTTCCTTTAGCAATGTTTCCCATGCCAATAAAGCCTATGAATTGAAATTAAGAGTGGAGAGAGAGAGAGTGAGAGTGACTGAGAGAGAACGAGAGAGAGTGGAGAGAGAGAGAGTGAGAGTGAGTGAGAGAGAACGAGAGAGAGTGGAGAGAGAGAGAGTGAGAGTGAGTGAGAGAGAACGAGAGAGAGTGGAGAGAGAGAGAGTGAGAGTGAGTGAGAGAGAACGAGAGAGAGCTGCTGGTTAAATACACACATACTTGGTTCTTTACCTTATCCACACTGATGGAGTTGAACAGAGGCACTTCATTCATTAATCACTGTGCCTTTTTGAGGGTGTGTGTGTGTGTGTTTGCAATTATGTGTGATTGTGTGTGTGTGTGTGTCCAGGACCACGGTGTGTGTGTGTGTGTGTGTGTGTGTGTGTGTGTGTGTGTGTGTGTGTGTGTGACTGGAGTAGACTGTGTGGGTATGAAGGACAATGAGGGACATGCAATAGTGATTGATTGACTATGTCTGAGTGTATGCAGAGAGGGTGTGTGTGTGTGTGTGTGTGTGTGTGTGTGCGAGTGTGTGTGTGTGTGTGTGTGTGCGAGTGTGTGTGTGTGTGTGTGTGTGTGTGTGTGTGTGTGTGTGTGTGTGTGTGTGTGTGTGTGTGTGTGTGTGCGCGTGCCCTAGTGTGAGTATATGCAGACAGTTTAGCAGCAGAACACAACAAATAAGATTAAAATGCAAAGCAAAATATTAAGATTTTTATCTGCTGACAAAATGTGCAGGTTGGAAAGGTGACGTTAGTTTGACTCCGGAGTGTCTCACTCTGCCATGATTTGATTGGTCCAAAACGCGGACGAGGTCACAGTCATTTGCTGACCCCGCCTTTTATTGCTAAATTAAGTTAAGGTGTTTAAAAAACAAGAACCCATACATTTCTCGTGAATGTGTGTGTGTGTCCTGTGTGTGTGTGTGTGGTGTCCTGTGTGTGTGGTGTCCTGTGTGTGTGGTGTCCTGTGTGTGTGGTGTCCTGTGTGTGTGGTGTCCTGTGTGTGTGGTGTCCTGTGTGCCTCAGTTGGTAGAGCACGGCACTTGCAACGCCCAGGTTGTGGGTTTGATTCCCACGGGCGGACTAGAATGAAACAAGTTAACAAACGTATGCACACTATTGTAAGTCGCTCTGCATAAAAGGCTTTTTAATTGTCTGAGGTTTAATTACGCAAACACTCTGTCACTGTCCCTGAGAACACACACACACAGACAGACAGGCGAGATATGGCAGTCTGAAGGCTGTATAGGAGAAGGCCGTATAGGAGAAGCCTTCCAGGACGACTATAGGCATTGTGGCGTAACGCAGAAAGCCATGGCCATGTTTAGACAGGATTCAAGTCTCTTCTCCTATCCCATCATTCCTGTTTCCCAAATGGCACCCTATTCCCTTTTATACTGCACTACTTTTGGCCAGGGCCCATAGGGGACGAGGGTGCCATTTTGGACGTGCCCACGGTCTGAAGATTGAGACTGGAGTTAAAATGTGTGTTTTGTCAACTATACACACATGAACACTTCCACATACGAAATACCTTACACGCATACAAAACACTCACAACTCGATATTTTTCTTGCGCTATGTCACTATAGCAACGATATAGTGTACATGCCCGGCATGTTAGCGTTGTCATGGCAACAGTTAGAAGGAGGAAGTCAAGGTGTTCTACTGTACAGCATCAAGGAAGAAAAATGAGTTATCTATATCTCATCATCCCCATTAAAAAACTCCTTGTCTTGACAACACCATTAAAACCTCTTTGGCCTAGGCATGCCGCTAGCACCCCACCTCGACAACATCCGGTGTTATTTCAGAGAGCGAAATTCAAAATATATATTTTTTTATATTAAACATTCATGAAAATACAAGTGTCTTACATCGTTTTAAAGCTTGACTTTTTAATCCAGCCGCTTTGTCAGAATTCAAAAAGGCTTTACGGGGAATTCGAAATGCGATTATCTGAAGACAGCGTAAAAAAGCATTACAAACATTTTCCAAACAAGCAGAGGCGTCACACAAAAGTCAGAAATAGCGATAAAATAAATCACTTACCTTTGAAGATCTTCCTCTGGTTGCAATCCAAAGGGTCCCAGCTGCATCCAAATGGTCCTTTTGTTCGATAAAGTCCTTCTTTATATCCCAAAAAAGTCAGTTTAGTTGGCGCGTTTGATTCAGTAGTCCACCGGTTTCCCTCATTCAAAATGCATAGAAATGAATTCCAAAAGTTACCAATAAACTTTGCCCAAACAAGTCAAACAATGTTTCTAATAAATCCTCAGGAATCCTAATATGTAAATAAATTATCAAATTTAAGACGGAGAATAGTACACTGCTCAAAAAATAAAGGGAAAAAATAAATAAACACTTAAACAACACAATGTAACTCCTATTCAATCACACTTCTGTGAAATCAAACTGTCCACTTAGGAAGCAACACTGATTGACAATACATTTCACATGCTGTTGTGCAAATGGAATAGACAACAGGTGGAAATTATAGGCAATTAGCAAGACACCCCCAATAAAGGAGTGGTTCTGCAGGTGGTGACCACAGACCACTTCTCAGTTCCTATGCTTCCTGCAGCAGGACCGCTACCTCCGCATTTGTGCAAGGAGGAGCAGGAGGAGCACTGACAGAGCCCTGCAAAATGAACTCCAGCAGGCCACAAATGTGCATGTGTCTGCTCAAACGGTCAGAAACAGACTCCATGAGGGTGGTATGATGGCCCGACGTCCACAGGTGGGGGTTGTGCTTACAGCCCAACACCGTGCAGGACGTTTGGCATTTTCCAGAGACCACCAAGATTGGCAAATTCGCCACTGGCGCCCTGTGCTCTTCACAGATGAAAGCAGGTTCCCACTGAGCACATGTCACAGACGTGACAGAGTCTGGAGACGCCATGGAGAACGTTCTGCTGCCTGCAACATCATCCAGCATGACCGGTTTGGCGGTGGGTCAGTCATGGTGTGGGGTGGCATTTCTTTGGGGGGGGCCGCACAAGCCTCCATGTGCTCGCCAGATGTCGCCTGACTGCCATTAGGTACCGAGATGAGATCCTCAGACACCTTGTGAGACCATATGCTGGTGCGGTTGGCCCTGGGTTCCTCCTAATGCAAGACAATGCTAGACCTCATGTGGCTGGAGTGTGTCAGCAGTTCCTGCAAGAGGAAGGCATTGATGCTATGGACTGGCCCGCCCGTTCCCCAGACCTGAATCCAATTGAGCACATCTGGGACATCATGTCTCGCTCCATCCACCAACGCCACGTTGCACCACAGACTGTCCAGGAGTTGGCGGATGCTTTCGTCCAGGTCTGGGAGGAGATCCCTCAGGAGACCATCCGCCACCTCATCAGGAGCATGCCCAGGCGTTGTAGGGAGGTCATACAGGCACGTGGAGGCCACATACACTACTGAGCCTCATTTTGACATGTTTGAAGGACATTACATCAAAGTTGGATCAGCCTGTAGTGTGGTTTTCCACTTTAATTTTGAGTGTGACTACAAATCCAGACCTCCATGGGTTGATAAATTTGATTTCCATTGATCATTTTTGTGTGATTTTGTTGTCAGCACATTCAACTATGTAAAGAAAAAGTATTTAATAAGAATATTTCATTCATTCAGATCTAGGATGTGTTATTTTAGTGTTCCCTTAATTTTTTAGAGCAGTGTATTTTCATTACCAGAGATAAATAACGAAGTGCTCTCACCAGAACGCGCTACAAACACTACAAATTCTAGCTCATTTTTCAAAAAACAAGCCTGAAACGCTTTCTAAAGACTGTTGACATCTACTGGAAGCCCTAGGAACTGCAATCTGGGAGGTATTCAATTGATTTTCTCATAGACAGACATTACAATGAGTGGTGAGCTCAACAAACAAAATACATCTGGATTGATTGTCCTCTGGTTTTTCCCTGCCATATCAATTCTGTTATACTCACAGATATTATTTTAACAGTTTTAGAAACTTTAGAGTGTTTTCTATCCAATTATATGCATATCCTAGCTTCTGGGCCTGAGTAACAGGAAGTTTACTTTGGGCACCTCAGTCATCCAAACTTCCGAATAGTGCCCCTTATCCCTACTAATACGGACATCCACTACCACAAAGCTGTATTCCCACTACCACAACTTATTTCACAACCAGAAATACTTCAAGACCACCAAGCACACACATTGTCTTTAGGAAATGTCCTTTTCTGGTTGTTAAAATTCCTGCTCCTCAGAACACTGCCTCCTTGGGTTACTCCTCAAATTGACTGCAATAGTTTATCATTCTAACTTGGTGTTTTTAGTCTGTCTCTGTCCAAGACTAAGACGAGAGCAGAGGGCCCGCTCATCTGTATGCAGGCCATTGTGGGTCATTATGAACTGGCCTTGTGTGTGTGTGTGTGTGTGTGTGTGTGTGTGTGTGTGTGTGTGTGTGTGTGTGTGTGTGTGTGTGTGTGTGTGTGTGTGTGTGTGTGTGTGTGTGTGTGTGTGTGTGTGTGTGTGTGTGTGTGTGTGTGTGTGTTGGTGTAATTATGGACTGGCCCTGTGTGTGTGTGTGTGAAGGCTGTGCTCACGTGTTGATTGAAGGTTAAAGAGGGACCTTCGGCTTGGCAAACGCTGAGACTCCCGTCCTCACTGGTGTGTGTGCGTACTGGCAACCCATCCAACCCTCACTCCCCTCGGCAGACTCTGCCACCCCTGCCGACCCTGGGCTGTCCCCTCTCAGTGTGTGTGTCTGCTGCTCCAAATAATACAACCCATCTGCTTCCTGACCCCACTGCCAGAACACTGGGTCTCTCTCCATCTCTCTCTTTCTCAACTAGGCAGTGTGTTTTGTGTCACCTCCACCACTCTCTTTGTTTTCCTTCAGTCTGTCTATCCTTAGGTTTCCATCTCTCTTTATTTCACTCCATCTTATCCCTTTCTCCATTTGAACTTTCTTTATTTCTCTCTCTGTCTAATTCCCTCTCTCTGTCTAATTGCCTCTCTCTGTCTAATTACTTCTCTCAGTCTAGTTCCCTCTCTCTTTCTGTCTAATTCCCTCTCTCTGTCTAATTATCTCTCAGTCTAGTTCCCTCTAACTCTCTGTCTAGTTCTCTCTGTCTAGTTCCCTCTCTGTCTCTGTCTAGTTCCCTCTATCTCTCTGTCTAGTTCCCTCTATCTCTCTGTCTAGTTCCCTCTCTGTCTAGTTCTCTCTATCGCTCTGTCTAGTTCCCTCTCTGTCTAGTTCCCTCTATCTCTCTGTCTAGTTCTCTCTCTGTCTAGTTCCCTCTCTGTCTAGTTCCCTCTCTGTCTAGTTCCCTCTCTGTCTAGTTCCCTCTCTGTCTATTTCCTTCTCTCTCTCTGTCTAGTTCCCTCTCTGTCTAGTTCTCTATGTCTGGTTCCTTCTTTTCTCTGTCGAGTTCCCTCTCTCTCTCTGTCAAGTTCCCTCTCTCTTTGTCTAGTTCCCTCTATTCTCTGTCGAGTTCCCTCTCTCTCTCTGTCTAGTTCCCTCTCTTTGTCTAGTTCCCTCTTTTCTCTGTCTAGTTCCCTCTCTTTCTAGTTCCCTCTCTGTCTAGTTCTCTATGACTAGTTCCCTCTTTTCTCTGTCGAGTTCCCTCTATCTCTCTGTCTAGTTCCCTCTCTGTCTAGTTCCCTCTCTGTCTAGTTCCCTCTCTGTCTAGTTTTCTCTCTGTCTAGTTCCCTCTCTGTCTAGTTACCTCTCTGTCTAGTTCCCTCTCTCTCTCTGTCAAGTTCTCTCTCTCTCTCTCTGTCTAGTTCCCTCCCTGTCTAGTTCCCTCCATCTCTCTGTCTAGTTCCCTCTATCTCTCTGTCTAGTTCCCTCTCTGTCTAGTTCTCTCTCTGTCTAGTTCCCTCTCTCTCGCTGTCAAGTTCTCTCTCTCTCTCTGTCTAGTTCTCTCTCTGTCTAGTTCCCTCTCTCTCTCTGTCAAGTTATCTCTCTCTCTCTGTCTAGTTCTCTCTCTGTCTAGTTCCCTCTATCTCTCTGTCAAGTTCTCTCTCTGTCTAGTTCCCTCTATCTCTCTGTCTAGTTCCCTCTCTGTCTAATTCCCTCTCTGTCTAGTTCTCTCTCTGTCTAGTTCCCTCTATCTCTCTGCCTAGTTCTCTCTCTGTCTAGTTCCCTCTCTGTCTAGTTCCCTCTATCTCTCTGTCTAGTTCCCTCTATCTCTATGCCTAGTTCTCTCTCTGTCTAGTTCCATCTCTGTCTAGTTCCCTCTCTCTACATCTAGTTCCCTCTCTGTCTAGTTCCCTCTCTGTCTCTGTCTAGTTCCCTCTATCTCTCTGTCTAGTTCCCTCTCTGTCTCTGTCTAGTTCCCTCTATCTCTCTGTCTAGTTCCCTCTCTGTCTAGTTCCCTCTCTGTCTCTGTCTAGTTCCATCTCTGTCTGGTTCCCCCCCTCTCTGTCTAGTTCCCTCTCTGTCTAGTTCTCTCTCTGTCTAGTTCCCTCTCTGTCTAGTTCCCTCTCTCTACATCTAGTTCCCTCTCTGTCTAGTTCCCTCTCTGTCTCTGTCTAGTTCCTTCTATCTCTCTGTCTAGTTCCCTCTCTGTCTCTGTCTAGTTCCCTCTATCTCTCTGTCTAGTTCCCTCTCTGTCTAGTTCCCTCTCTGTCTCTGTCTAGTTCCATCTCTGTCTAGTTCCCTCTATCTCTCTGTCTAGTTCCCTCTCTGTCTAGTTCCCTCTCTCTACATCTAGTTCCCTCTCTGTCTCTGTCTAGTTCCTTCTATCTCTCTGTCTAGTTCCCTCTCTGTCTCTGTCTAGTTCCCTCTATCTCTCTGTCTAGTTCCCTCTCTGTCTAGTTCCCTCTCTGTCTCTGTCTAGTTCCATCTCTGTCTAGTTCCCTCTATCTCTCTGTCTAGTTCCGTCTCTGTCTAGTTCCCTCTCTGTCTAGTTCCCTCTCTGTCTAGTTCCCTCTCTGTCTCTGTCTAGTTCCATCTCTGTCTAGTTCCCTCTATCTCTCTGTCTAGTTCCCTCTCTGTCTAGTTCCCTCTCTCTACATCTAGTTCCCTCTCTGTCTCTGTCTAGTTCCTTATATCTCTCTGTCTAGTTCCCTCTCTGTCTCTGTCTAGTTCCCTCTATCTCTCTGTCTAGTTCCCTCTCTGTCTAGTTCCCTCTCTGTCTCTGTCTAGTTCCATCTCTGTCTAGTTCCCTCTATCTCTCTGTCTAGTTCCCTCTCTGTCTAGTTCCCTCTCTGTCTAGTTCCCTCTCTGTCTAGTTCTCTCTCTGTCTAGTTCCCTCTCTGTCTAGTTCCCTCTCTCTCTCTGTCTAGTTCCCTCTCTCTCTCTGTCTAGTTCCCTCTCTCTCTCTGTCTAGTTCCCTCTCTCTCTGTCTAGTTCCCTCTTTTCTCTGTCTAGTTCCCTCTTTTCTCTGTCTAGTTCCCTCTCTGTCTAGTTCCCTCTCTGTCTAGTTCCCTCGTTCTGTCTGGTTCCCTCTCTCTGTCAAGTTTCCATCCTCTCTCTGTCTGTGCCAATACATTGTGTCTCACCTCCACCTCCCTACAGCCATACACACACACATACAGACACACACATACACAAACACACAGACACACACATACACGCACACATACATCAAGGTCTATTGTAACAGACATTAAAGTAAAAATATTGAGGGTAATATACATTTTAAATATTATAAACTGTCATTGTAATTAACTGTCTCTCTGTCTTCCTCTCTCCCTCCCTCGCCCCACCCCTCTCTCAATCTCCCTTTCCCTCACCCCACCCCTCTCTCCCTCTCTCCTTCTCTCTCTCTCTCTCCCACACCCCACCCCTC